>NC_133410.1:170799090-171099659 GCF_049350105.2 Macaca mulatta
CATAGTATTCCATGGTGTATATGTGCCACATTTTCTTAATCCAGTCTGTCACTGATGGACATTTGGGTTGATTCCAAGTCTTTGCTATTGTGAATGGTGCCGCAATAAACACACGTGTGCATGTGTCTTTATAGCAGCATGATTTATAATCCTTTGGGTATATACCCAGTAAGGGATGGCTGGGTCATATGGTACATCTAGTTCTAGATCCTTGAGGAATCCCAATTCCTTGAGTTCTGCTTTAATCTGACAAAGCGTCTAGGTGAAGATATTAAGTAAGCAGTTAATATGTGAGTACAGAGTTCAGAAGAAAGTTTGAGCTGGAGAGGTACATTATGAGTTCTCCTAGTATAGATGGTATTTAAAGTCATGAGACTGAAGGACGTCAATGAGGGAGTGATTGTATTTTTCTTGTATCCGTATTTTCCAACTGGATTTGCTATGATTTTATAGCTCTAGTTAGATTGTGTCTGTATACTATAGATGTTATGGTCTCTGTAAGATATATCTTCCTGAGAATAGCTAGAATTTTACTAATATCATGAAATTACTTTTACATGTCCAAAGTATTAGTTTAGAATTTTTAAAAAGTCAACAACACAAAGTTCAATTTCAGCATAATTGTCACTTATTTTTCTCTTAATATTTAACTGCATGAATCATGGTGACGTAGCTGTTCAATCATCTATTACTAGGACTATAATTGAAAAAGTCTAGGATAGAAGAAAAATAAATTTAGCTTTGAAATCTGATGTTTTAATCTAATGTTTTTGTTAACAAAATAATCAACCACTTTTAATGGGTTATTTTATGGCATAATAATATGATATAATTTTATCACTCCTAACTGCAGATATCTGTCACACTATATTGATATTGACCGTGATGAAAATAATCTCTTTTTTTGTTAGTTTTTCACTTTTTAATATAATTAAGTCCCATTTGGACTCATACCTTGCATATAATTTTGATAAATGTGAATTGGAGCCTAGTAGAAATTTGGATGCCAGTAATTTACCCTGGATACAAGTACTGACTATCTTTATTATGTTCTTGATAGTCAAATATGCCCAACATGCCTGCTGATTTTGCCTGGTCATTTACTTAAATAGTTTTATACTAATTTAAAGTTAAATGAAGTTTTTTAAACAAATGATGTTTCTGTAACTTGCAAAAATATTGGTGTATCAAATTCTAAGATAAAAAAACAAATTGATATCTAAGGATTTGTTTGGCTGATAGTTTTCCATGGTTATGGGACTTATATACAGATCTCAACATTATTTAAATCTTTTAGAAAATAATTAAACTTCAAATTAATCATATGAAGAATATAATTATTATTCACAATATTTCTTGCATTTAGTAGGGACTATTTTTGTCATTTATTTTGCTCAAACTTCTTAATAATAGGATATACAGCTATATTTATTCAATTATTTAAAATAAAAAAAAAACTAGGTCTCATAAAATGTAAGCAATTTAAGGTCAATCTACTCATAAAAGGCCATAACCAAGATTAATCAAATTCAGCTGAATCAGAAGTTAATTTCCTTTGCTTTTCTTGTAGGGGTCTGTTTTAACTTTAAAATATTAGGTAAATTGCAAATGACTATATTCATAAACCTGGTAGGCCTATTATGAATGTTTAAAAATATATTTTAAGAAAATTAAGAGTGACTTTTCACGATTCAGTCAGGAGACATCTCCTGAGTGACTACCCCATTTAGTTAGATGTTACTAATGTCAAATAACATAAGACATTGTCCTTGGTCTTAAAGAAAGTACAATCCAAAAGGGAGAAACCTAGTAACTCAACAATACAAACTGCAGTGCATACAACTATGCATAAAATTTGACTTTGGAATCAGGAAATGAACAACTATGTTAAACTCTAAAAAGTAGGGAGATTCAGAAAATGCGTGAGTCTGTTAAGTGTTCAGAAATAAATGGAAAATAGAACACAGAATGAAATGGAAATTACATTGAGAAGAATAGCATGCATGAAGATATACTAGATGCATTAGATGGAAGATTGCATTTGGGCATCTACAAGTAGTCGGCAGGGGCTGTAGCATGGATGACTATAAGGAAGAGTGGGCCACGAGCCTCAAGATATAGACATGGACCAGATGCTAAGCAAGGGGGTATAAATATTTTCTATGTAATTAAGTGTTGAAGAGTGAGAATACTCTATATTTTCAAACTACAGTTTGTAAAAAGCTGACTCGAAAGCAAATCCTATGTGTCGGGAGCAGAATCGTCAATGATTTTTTGAGACGCTTCTCACTAAATTGCTCTGAAACTCTTGCCTACTATTTCCAAACACCTTTATGAAGTACATGTATACTGGTGAAAGAAGAGTCATCCCAGTAAGACATGTTTGGGTTGCTGGAGTTGCCTCAGCTATGGATAAGATTTTGATTAATGATAAGATCCATATTCAGAACTAGTCCCTTTGTAGGTTTTTGATAAAATTTCAGGAACAATAATTTTAAAATGAAACAGATTATTAGTTTTTTTTTTTTTTTCAGTTGCTTTCTACATTATTTGTTTCTGGGAAGCCACGCTATAGGTTATGTACATTTACAGGTATGGCTAGAGGGATCAGGAATGTCATATGTGATTTTTTTTTTAATAGGAAATCATTTTATATTAAAGCTAGAGGATTCATTGAAGTATATCTAAGCAAATAAACTTTTAAATAAAGAAATAGAAAAGAGATAAAGGGGAGCACTCAAGATCACAAGGAATTTTATTAAAACTCTAGGTCTGGGACACATATCTTTCCAACTAAAGATAAATGGTTTTATGTTTCTTCCTACACTTTGGTTCGATTCCTCAGTATCATACCATGGATGTTGTTTTTGCAGGATTTCAAAAGCATATGTCAAAGATGGTCACTGATGAGAAAGAATGTTATGCTACTGAAGCCAACAAATTTCTTTATGTGTTCAGGTGCCTAGATTGTTATTATACTTGGTTTCAAAGTAGTCTCGAAAGATAAGTTAAAGATATAAAATGGTACAATATTTAATTGTTGCTCTTCTCAACTTTAGGACTATGCTAACAGTTTAGGAGGAGAGATCTTTGTACACGTAGAGCTATTCTTTAATTAAATTTGCTAATGTAATCTCAGAAGATTCCGAGTTGGTTTAGTTTGTACAAAATGCTGACTGGTAATCTAAACAAATGGGATATGTAAAATTTGCCTGGAGACATCACAAATTGGTTTGCTTTTCTCAAGATAGTTGGCATTTCATTTTCAGCTGTAAAAAACTTTAGAAATAGAATTGTATAAAAATTTTAACATAAGTATTAAATCCCTATTGCATTCCCTAAATTTTTGAAAAATAATGTGGATAAATCCTACCTAGTACAGTATTTACAACATTATTTCTTACCCTGTCAAAGATAATTTCAAAATAATACTAAATAAGCACCTTATAGGAACAGTTAAAAAGTATCTTTTGCCTTCAAAAAAAAAGGATCATTTTATTATGGCAGTCATTCTAACTTACTGAGAATTAATAAATGTGGCCAGGGTTCTTTTTTTCTGTAAAAAATTCTTTTTTCTGTAAAAATACAAAATCTTTATATATGAATTTAATAATTGTTTTATTATAATTTTTGTTAAAATGTTAAAGTCTGTACAAGTGTATTAAAGGACTTCACTGAGGGGGCATGGGGAAAAGGTACTAACCTAAGTAACTTCAAATATGACTGAAGTCTGTACTCTAGTTGATACAATGGCTTTCAGTTAGATATTGGTTAACAATTCTGAAACAATGATACATATATACTGAAATTGAACTACCAAGTAAATGTATGGTAAAGAGTGGGAGCTAGGTCACTCACTGTTAAATTGGAAGATTACAGGAAAACAAGGGGAGGTGGCTAAAATAATATATTTGGTTTTGGGTATAAATTCATGTTTAGCTTAATATAGATTCCCATAATTACATAAATAATGCTTCTAGGTATGTGTATATACACAGGTCAGTACACACACATATATTTTGTTGCTATGTCATCAGAGAGGTCCTAAAAGCAGTGACACTTCATAGTGATGAGCATACTTAGCTACAAGAACTGGTTTCTAATACTATTCTTAAGTAATAGGAATGAAAGCTCCTTAGGAAATGGTTGATTTTAGGACTAAGGAAGGAAATATATGATGAACCTGCAGCACCTTGTACTGCTAGAAGGTATGAGTGTTCTCAAAATTACCCACAACTGAGTCCGTATTGGTATAAATAATGATTAAATAAGAAGGGGAGAAGAGATAAATGCCCCATATGGAAGAATTACGTATAAATTTCACATAGATATTCTGCTCTCAAGGAGAGAGAGCAGAACTGTATACTTCTTAAATGTAGCGTGTATATATGAGTTTCTTACAAAGTTTTTACAGGGGGAAAAAAAGTAACTTTACAGTGTTGTAACTCTGCAAACACTACACAGAAAGGCAATCAAAGTCAATCACAACAGTGAACATCGTTTTGATAGCATGGACCTTTGATATGATGCAATGAAAATGGCAATTTATCTCTGAGGTCTTCCTCCCCAAAACCTGTAACTGCAGTTTAATCATGAGAAATATATCGGAGAAATCCTAATTGATGGTAGTCTATAAACTATCTTACTAGCATTCTTCAAGATGGCCAAAATAATAAAAAATAATCAAAGTCTGAGAACGTGTTAGAGTTAGAGCAGCTCAAGGAAACATAACCATCAAATATTATTTAATATTATGGATGGGACCCTGAAACAATAAAACTATGTTAGAGGAAGGCTGAGGAAATCATACATATATATATATATGATTATATGTGTGACTATGTATAGTTACATGATTGTCAATTAAAGCCCATATTTAATATTTAATATATGGGCTTTAATATTTAATAAAACCCATATTTAATATTTAATACATAAGCCTCAAATGATATTTAATATGTAGGCCTTAATTAATGTATCATGTCACAACTATATATATATTTGGGATATTGGTTGTCAATTCTGAAACCATTACACATGTATACTGAAATTGAATTACCACGTAAGTGGATGGTGGATTCTGGGAGCTATATATAGTAAATATATATACATGTATCTTATTACATGATATATTAATATGTCATAATACATTAATTAAGGCCCATATTTAATATATATAACTATATACATGTATATTGAGTTATATATTTAATTAAATAAATCATATTTAATTAATATTAACATATGGCCTAATTATATATATGCAGCTTATGTACAATTACACATGTAACATAACAATTAAAGTGATGCAGCTGGAAGTCAAGGAAAGCCAAGGATTGCCAGCAACCTTCAGAAGCTAGAAGCAGCAAGGAAGGATTCTTCCCTAAAATCTTCTGTAGAGGCATGGCCATGCCTTGATTTCAGACTTCTAGATTCCAGAACTGTAAAATAAAATAAATTTTGTGGTTTTGAAACCACTTAGTTTTTTATGCTTTGTTATGGCAACCCCAGAAAGTTAGTATAGATTTTCTTTCCTACTCCTAAGCCAACCGTGTGCTTTACATGTCTTTGATTCTGGCTCACTGTTTGAAATTGTTCAAACTGTTGTCATTGTTCACATTTGTCATTGTTCACTGTTGTCATTGTTCACATTCTCTATGTCATAGCTCAACTATTAACCCTGGCCAAATTTCCATGACTTTCTTAGGGGGTATTATTCACTCATACATGCATTTCTTTGAAAATATATGCAATCATTTATGAAAACAATCGAAAGCTATTAAGTTGTTTATGCATTTTGCTGTTAAATTATCTTCTCAAGAAAATATTCTTATGACAACAATGCAGTAAGTTCTAGTAAATGACTGAATGAATGTCATTTCCCAATTCTCATGTTTTCATTATTTGAATTTACCATGTAAACAGACTTGTAGTATTTTGAAGTTAATAGTCGTGGTATAATTTTTAAAACATCCATTTTAACATATGTTCAAAGGTTTATATGCTAATTATATGAAATAGTATAATATTCTGTAATTTAATATATAAGTAGGAAAACATCTTCATTTTAATATTTACAGCATCAGCTATATCTATCTCATTAAAATGAATGATTCTTGAATAGTGAAATGTTGAATATTTTTCTCATTGTAAACATGAATTGACATATATTTGCATAAATAATATTGAACTTCTTATTCAAATTGTCAAGAGAAGTAAAAAGCTTTCCAATCTAAATAGGATATATTAATGTACAACTGTAAACAGATGTTAAGAGAGATCACAGAAAGATAATTGCAGTTGTTACCAATTTAAAAATATTTTCTTTCCTAATTAAAGGAAGAATAAATGATCCCATGAAAGAATTACCCAAAGTATTAATAGTGCAAATGCCTAACTGAAATTATTTACATGTATCCTTTTTTCCATATTACATTAAACAATTATCACAAGTAAAGACAGAGTCTAAATACATCTATAAAAAACCTTCCAACCAAAAGGAAAAAGATCATTTGCTATTTATATTAAAGAGGAAAATCAAGGGAGGAGTAAATTACATAACAAATTTAAGTTATCTCCTGTTTCTAATCAAAATAATAAGAAGAAAAAGGATGAAACAAATGGAACAGGGACACAATGTGTCTAACATTTTATCAACAGGAATAGAAAGTGATACAAGGACATTCTTGAGATAATCAAGTGAATGTCAGATATGGGAGGAGTATTGCTAGTCTCACTGCTGTGATATACAATTGATTGTTCAGGACTCTGCAGGGAATTGCTCAGCACAAAAGGAATACAAATTAGCTCTCCGCATAGTTCAGACATGTGCAGGTCCCTCTCTCACATGAAGGAGCAAGCTGAGAATTTGGAAATATCTTTAACTTTGTTATTTTATCCGATGCCCAATAAAGCAAAGAAGGGAACAATCTGCAACACCTGGAGTAGTATATTAAATTGTATTAAATAGTATCAGTGGGTGATGGTTAGATAATAAATTAGAATGAGGAGAGGGATGCTGGTAAACAGTGCATAATAGGGATATGAATCACTAGAATTTTAGGAAAATAAACCCTAATTGGAAGAAAATGCAGAACTCTAATGTGAGTTTGATGTTTACAGATCCAGTTGTTTTCCCTCTAGTCTAAAAGTAAGATATATGAGTAAAAGACCAATAAAAAATAATTGGCACTCTCCTGTGTGGCTGTTCTTTTCATTGCAGTAAACTACAAATAGACAAAAAAAAAAAAATCAGGGAAAGTATGCCACAAGGTGATTCCATTGGTGCAATAAAGACAATGCTGTGACAAAACTTGTAATGAAAAGCAATGTGGACTGTTGGACTCTGATGATCTAGGGAAGGAGTCAGGGTTTGTGAAAGTCACCAATGGCTTTCTGCACACACTTGGGGAAAGTTTTGTTTCTCTCGAAAGCATTCATAATAGTAGACAAACCAAGGGAAATTCTTTTTTAAAAATCTGCACATTGTTTTGACTCTTGTATACATATTCCTTCTATATATGACATAGAATAGTAGCAGAAAAAATATTTGGATTAAAGCAGGATTTGAATAGTAATTCTATTAATAACTGGCTGTGGCCCTAGTCATTTCTTCTAATTTTGTCCAACACAATGTGTTTATTTATAAATCAAGGGTGATATGACCCTGCTTCATAACTGCATTAGCTTAAATGAAGAGTATCTGTAAATGACAATATCATGCCTGGGGTTTTGCTTGCCATCAAAAAATATCAGATTCCTTTGTGGCTACACCTAAACCACGGGGGTGCACATGGTCACCTGTAGGCAATAGATCACTCACTATTCAAAATAAATTTGGTATGTTTTATTATATTCAAAGAACACTACATAACACAGTAGGTAGAAAAGAAAAAAAATATGTATATATAAAAGAAAAATATGTATATATAAATATATATGAAAGAAAAAAGTATGTGTGTGTTTATGTATATATCTTTATTTATTTATATATATATATATATATATATATATATTTTTTTTTTTTTTTTTTTTAAACAAAGTCTTGCTCTTTCACCCAGGCTGGAGTGCAGTGGTGCAATCTCAGCTCACTGCAACCTCGACCTCCTGGGTTCAAGCCTTTCTCCTACCTCAGCCTCCTGAGTAGCTGGGATTACAAGCATGTGCCACCATGCCTGGCTAAATTTTGTATTTTTAGTAGAGACGGCATTTCGCCATGTACAGCAGGCTGGTCTCTAACTCCAGACCTCAAGTGATCCCCCGCCTCAGCCTCCAAAATTGCTAGGATTACAGGAGTGGGCCACCGCACCTGGCTATGTGTATATCTCTAGAAAGAAGGCTACCAAGAGACCAGACCAAAATCCCTGAGGCTAGTACCTACTTACCATGAACTGAGGAAAGCAATAATGTAGGTGGGTAAGCTAGCATGCTGCGGTGGTGAATAAGACCACTGATTTTGGAGGCTGAGAAATCTGGGATTAATATCTTTGGCACTTGAGAACTTTGCAATCTTAGGTGTGTTAACTATTCTTCTAGCGACACAGCTTTCTCATTAAATGTGGATATTACTAATACAAATCTCAGAGTCAATGAAATAATTAAATGTGGAAAAGCTTAACTTAAATAGTGAAAATGATAATAATATCTACCTCATACTTGTCTTAGTATATTTCCTGTCAAGTTGTAAATGTTCTATAATTATAATTATGCTGTTATTGCTATCTAGTAATATTGATTTTAATTTGGAGATAGTATTTATATTTATTAATGATATTCACTCCATGTGAACCCAGTAATAATAAAATACATTTATACCTCCCAAATAACATATACTTAAATATAACACCGAGCCTTTATTAGAGCCTGGCCTAGCATGCTGTGCTTCTTAATTTAGACCTATAGCATCCTTATGTGAATATGAATTTTCTTCTTAAAGTCTGGGGAGTGGGAGGGATTGGGAAGTATTTTTGTGAGTTTCCTTTATCTCAGGTCATAAAATGACGCCAAGTTGCATTCACCATGATGCCATTTAAATCTTGAATTTTCTTTGCAAGAAATTACGTATTGTGTATGTGTGTGCATTCAGCCTTTATTTTTGTGTCACTTTTAAAATTGTTTTTCTTAGAACATGTTCATTGTATTTATATTGCTCAAATTTATTTCATAATGTTGGTTTTAGAACTATTTTATTAACACTGCAATAAACATAGGTTCTATATTAGTGCTAACATTTTAAATACTAATATTGTTTATGTATTAGTTTATGTATAACTACTTTATACATTTCTTGATTTGTTTCTATAGATATATCAATTTTATGAGTCTCATAGCCAGTTTTTGGTTTAATAACTTTCTGTGGTATGTTTCCTTATTAATTTCTGCTGTTTCCTTTATTATTTCATGTTTCACACTTTTACTTTAATTTGCTGTTTTTGTTCTAAAATCTAAAGAAGAAAGCTTAGTACATTGATTTTCAGCCTTGCTTTCTATTACACATATTTAAAGAGATTATCTTTCCATTAAGTATTATTCAGCTGCAACAGCCAAGTTTTGGAATGAAGCACTTTTATTAACATTCACTTCAAAGTATTATTTAATACCCACTGTGATTTGTTCATTGACCCATCAGGGTATATTACTTAGTTTCTAAGCATTGAATATTTTCTAGCTACCTTTCTGTCACTGCCTTCCAGTTTAATTCTATTGCAGTCAAAGATGTATCCATATGCTTTATACCCTTTGAAATTTGTGAAGTAAATAAATTTGGAAGAATAAAATTCCTTGTAAACAATTAGCTTGAATCTGATTTCTCAACCAAAGAAAACAAAGCATAACGTTTTCAAAATACTGAAAGAAGGATCATCTTGGAACTCTAGCTCCAATGAAAATATCCCTTAGACAGACAAAAGCAGAAAATTCATCAGCAATAGGCCCACACTGAAGTAAATTCTAGAGGGAGTACTTGAAGTAGAAGAAAATCCTATGCCTCGCAGACCTCCTGATATGTTGCATGTTTTCCAAGTATTTCTTGTGCCTGTGTCTATCCTATGGAAGGATAGGACTTGGGGCTTCTTAATCTTTCAGGTAACAACCTTTTTTAGTTTTGGCCAAGGATTGTGAATGAAAATAATGTGTGTCACTTTCTGAACAGAGCATTTATTTAATATCCAATAACTCCCTATATGGCATTTTATAATACATTTTGGAAACTACTGAAAGATCAAATAAAATGGTGGAAGATCAATCAGCTCAGACATGAATGATTTGTCTGAGCAGAACTTTCTATGATGATGTTGTCTTAAAAATATGTTTTATTTTGTTTTTAATTGACACATAATTATATATGTTTATAAGGTACAATGTGATGTTTTGATACATACATAAATTGTGTAATAATCAAATCAGGGTAGTATCTTTGACAGTTGTGTGTCTTTCCCTGAAAAGTGCTGATATGTTCTTAAGTTAATAAAGTAAGGAATAAAATCAGTGATGCTATGTTTTCTGTTTCTTTAATTAGAAAATTAGAAAACAAATTTTGCACTTAATATTATATTCCTCAGTCCCATCCATGTTGCTGCAAATGAAAGAATTTCATTCTTTATAGTTGAATAATATTCCATTGTGCATATATATATATATATATATATATATATATATATTCTTGATTCATTCATCTGTTCATGGACAGTTAGGTTGATTTCATATCTTGACTACTGTGAAGAGTGCAGTAACAAACATGAAAATGCACATATCTCTTCAATATAATGCTTTCTTTCTTTTGGATACATACCCAGAAGTAGGATGTTTGAATTATATAGTAGTTCTATTTTTAGTTTTTTTGAGGAACCTCCATACTGTTCTCCACAGTTTCTGTACTAATTTACATTCCCCTTAAAGTGTTTCAGGGTTCTCCTTTCTCCTTACCCTTGCCAGCATTTGTCATTGCCAGTTTTTTTGGATACAAGTTATTTTAACTGAGATAAGCTGGGCACAGAAAGACAAATACTGTATCTTCTCATTCATATGTGGTAGCTAAACAAAATGAAGTCATGAATATAGAGAGTAGAATGGTGCTTACCAGAGGCTGGAAAGGGTACTGGGGAAGAGGAAATAAATGGGATGATTAACGGATACCGAAATACAATTAGATAGACTAAATAAGATCTAGTATTTAATAGCACAATTGGGTAATTATAGTTAATATAATTAATATCGTTATATATTTAAATATAAATATATAAATAATATATCCTATATTTTTAGATAACAAAAAGTGGAATTAGAATGTTCCTAACACAAAGAAATGATAAATGCTTGAGGTGATGGATGCACCAATTACTCTGATTTTATCATTACACATTGTATGCTTCTTTCAATATGTCACATATGTCCCGTCAATATGTACAACTATTATGTATCTGTAATCACTAAAAATAAAAAATTTAAAAATAATTTTTCAGTGGTGCATACATCATACATTTTTTCTCTGAAATGTTTAAATAACCGCTTATTTTCTTTTGCTGATCCTTAGAGAATGGATCTCGCGGGATGTGATGTTGAAGGCATTTTCCAAATGTTCACTCAATGATTAAGGCATTTCAGATTTAATGTTTACATAGGGAATTCATCAATCATAGTTGTCACTTTGGAAGATGATGAGACCAGGACATTGAAGAAAGGCTTTTTCCTTTGTGTTACATTCTGATACCTATGCCTTACTATTGCTTTGGACATAAGAAACAAACTAATCTCTTTTCCCCATCTCTACTTTCTATTGCTTACAACAGCTACATTTTGTCCCAAAAATTGAAACCCCTCTAGCTATTTTAAACAGAAAGGCAGTTGCTGCAACAATTTTATAAAGTATTGGAAAGGCTAGATGAGTGAGAATCACATGGCCAATGCTGAAGCTATTGATCTAAGGATAAGAAAACCAGGATCAAGGAGCTGCAACTGAATCCGTGATATTGCCTTACACATCCATGAGGCTGTTGACTGAAATAGAGAGACACCTAGGTCCTCACAGGCTTGGCTTTTCTTGTTAAATAAAGGAAAAAAGCACCAGTAAATTGGCGATGGCTTCTCTTTTATCTTGTAAACCTTTTAAGTTCCTATAATCGATAAAACTTAATTTGCATCTAGAACATCTAGCAAGAGATTCTTGGAAATATAGGTTTCAGCTTTGCCATTACTGCAAAATAGCAAGGCACGTAGGAGGTACAAATGGATGTTAAGAACTAAGCAACCCTAACTAACATGATCAAAATGTCTCAATTTTAATTTAATGGAAAATGCTTTCCCTTTCACAAATCCTGTTGGAGGAAGACTAACAGCAAAGTGTTGTTAGTGTTTCTCTCCATTTTAGAGGGAAAAAACATACTTAGAATAATTTCTTTATTTTGTTAATCAAAACTAATAAAGACACTGGCAACAATCTTGCCTTGGGTTCACACTGGACTTTGGTCTAATTGTCTGGTACATTCCAGTTATATCCCAGTTGCAATATCATTGACTATGTACTCCTCTCAGGTCAGGAGCTTGTGATTAATCTCATGTTTTGATGTATACACAACACTGTTACCATCTCCATGCAAGCAACCAATGACTAAGAGTCTAAATATAATTGAGACAATTCGATCTGTTTTTACTTTCTTTTTTTTTTTTAATTTATTTATTATTATTATACTTTAAGTTGTAGGGTACATGTGCATAACGTGCAGGTTTGTTACATATGTATACTTGTGCCATGTTGGTGTGCTGCACCCATCAACTTGTCATTTACATCAGGTATAACTCCCAATGCAATCCCTCCCCCCTCTCCCCTCCCCATGATAGGCCCCGGTGTGTGATGTTCCCCTTCCTGAGTCCAAGTGATCTCATTGTTCAGTTCCCACCTATGAGTGAGAACATGCGGTGTTTGGTTTTCTGTTCTTGTGATAGTTTGCTAAGAATGATGGTTTCCAGCTGCATCCATGTCCCTACAAAGACACAAACTCATCCTTTTTTATGGCTGCATAGTATTCCATGGTGTATATGTGCCACATTTTCTTAATCGAATCTGTCACTGATGGACATTTGGGTTGATTCCAAGTCTTTGCTATTGTGAATAGTGCTGCAATAAACATACGTGTGCATGTGTCTTTATAGCAGCATAATTTATAATCCTTTGGGTATATACCCAGTAATGGGATGGCTGGGTCATATGGTACATCTAGTTCTAGATCCTTGAGGAATCGCCATACTGTTTTCCATAATGGTTGAACTAGTTTACAATCCCACCAACAGTGTAAAAGTGTTCCTATTTCTCCACATCCTCTCCAGCACCTGTTGTTTCCTGACTTTTTAATGATCGCCATTCTAACTGGTGTGAGATGGTATCTCATTGTGGTAAAAACGCTCAATAAATTCGGTATTGATGGAACGTACCTCAAAATAATAAGAGCTATTTATGACAAACCCACAGCCAATATCATACTGAATGGGCAAAAACTGGAAAAATTCCCTTTGAAAACTGGCACAAGACAGGGATGCCCTCTCTCACCACTCCTATTCAACATAGTGTTGGAAGTTCTGGCTAGGGCAATTAGGCAAGAGAAAGAAATCAAGGGTATTCAGTTAGGAAAAGAAGAAGTCAAATTGTCCCTGTTTGCAGATGACATGATTGTATATTTAGAAAACCCCATTGTCTCAGCCCAAAGTCTCCTTAAGCTGATAAGCAACTTCAGCAGTCTCAGGATACAAAATTAATGTGCAAAAATCACAAGCATTCTTATACACCAGTAACAGACAAACACAGAGCCAAATCAGGAATGAACTTCCATTCACAATTG
This sequence comes from Macaca mulatta, assembly GCF_049350105.2. Lineage (NCBI taxonomy): Eukaryota > Metazoa > Chordata > Mammalia > Primates > Cercopithecidae > Macaca > Macaca mulatta. The sequence goes on from NC_133410.1 coordinate 170,812,920, forward strand.
CTTCAAAGAGAATAAAATACCTAGGAATCCAACTTACAAGGGATGTAAAGGACCTCTTCAAGGAGAACTACAAACCACTGCTCAGTGAAATAAAAGAGGACACAAACAAATGGAAGAACATACCATGTTCATGGATAGGAAGAATCAATATCGTGAAAATGGCCATACTGCCCAAGGTAATTTATAGATTCAGTGCCATCCCCATCAAGCTACCAATGAGTTTCTTCACAGAATTGGAAAAAACTGCTTTAAAGTTCATATGTTTTTACTTTCATTATATGCCCATCTTACTTATGTAGAATTGATTTTTTCTGATAATCTAATGGACATTTTTTGTCAACTCTAAGGAGAGGATCTATGTGATTCATTGCCTTACTTTACTGTTTTTCCAGCAAATCCAGTTTGCTGGTTTTGCAGCAATTGTTTGCATGGTTCTGTGAATTGACAGCTAAAGGTGCGGAAATGCAGAGCATTTCATTGGGAGGACAGATTGGTTCAACATGCCTGATGATGATAGACCACTTCCAAGAGCTTACAGTGTTAACTAGTCTTTTGATATATTTATATATTCAGAAAATATTTCTACATTTCAGTTTTTCAATAATTAGTTTTGAACCAGGTAGGAAGTTAATAAACTGAAAGGATTCACTCTTGGTATCATGGGTCTCATCAATGGACAGTGGCATAGGTCTAGCTGAAATTCCCCATATTGTAATCTAACAAAACCTTGAATTATAATTCTGTGCTTTTCGCCTTCTTCATGAAGTATGAGAAGGAAACTGGGATGAGAAGACAACTGTTAATTTACTTCACTAATTTATAAATTTCTGCATACTTGTTGTTTAATCATATATCATTAGCATATTTCCCATATATGTTATATAACAATATTAGAAAGGGAACAAATACAAAAATAATATTACTTCTCTAACTTGCAATGTACAAGACTATGCAAAGAATATTATTTGGATCACTTCATTTTATTTGCCACATTTCTTTTGTATATTCTGTATCACGTTAAGTTTCTTCTTGACTTTCTATCCTACACTAATGATAAATGACAGGGAAGGTGGTAATGGGAGTGTGGCAATGACTGTGAACACGCACATCAACCTGAGCAAAAAGTAATGTGAAGTGACTGACTTAGGACAGTAATGAGGATGGTAACATTTAATGCTATTTTCTAGACTTGTTAAAAGAAATAGATATTGTATCACACTTAGCTTATTATAATTTTTGTCATAAAAATATTCACTGAACAGTAGTGCCTAAAAACACACTTAAAAATATTACTGTACACTGTCCAATCTTCAAATTTAAAATAAACTAGCTGGTTGATCTGCAAATAAGTCTATTCATTCAGAAAACTGAGAGTTTCCTGGACATATAATTTCAACTTAAATATTTTCTTCAAGGAATATTCATGATTTTTAAAAATTAAATTTGATTGAGATGACGTGAAGTTTAGTTTTTCACCTGATTTTCTGAATTTATTTTAAAATATGTACTACTAGATAGGGGTTGATCTGCAAATAATTCTATTCATTCAGATAACTGAGAGTTTTGTGGAAGTATAATTTCAACTTAAATATTTTGTTTAAGAAATATTCATGATTTTTAAAAATTAAATTTGATTGAAGTGACGTGAAGTTTTGTTTATCACTTGATTTTCTGAATTTATTTTAAAATATGTACTGCTAGATAATTTTTCAAGGGCTGCATGTATATTGAGTTATTGTATTCTTCATATTTTTCTATTTTTATGTTTGACAGATGTCGATCTTTGATATTTCGAAAAAATGATACATTTTATTATTCTCTCACTCAAAATATAAGAAGAGTGAAGAATGGCTCAGTACATGCCTTTGAAGAATGTGCTAGCAGGGCTGTAGAGATGATTTTAACATGTATCCTGTCCTGAAGGAGTTTAAAGTTCAGGAAATAACTTACAGCTATAAATAGTACGGTTTAAGTAAGTTTCAAGTATATGATCCAAAACATGGATAAAATATTTTTGCAAGTTGTATAGATAACCAACCTCTTATAAAAAATTCTTCCCATGGGTTAGGTAATTTTTAATATTTGACTACATTCCTTAGGTATATTTCAAAACTATTATAAATTTAATTCAAATATGCCATAAGTATAAAGTAGAAAATATAAAAATATAAACTAATAAAAGAGTGATGGTTTTCTATCTTAGCATGCCATATTTTTTTCTTAAGCAAATCAATTTGCTTTCTACTCATTTTCACACAATCTCAGGACCAAACATCATTTTCTCTTTACCTTTCAAACAAATGAATTGCAATTTATTATAATAATGTTTTGCATCCTAACTCCAAAAATGACTTACCTAGTATAAGGAAGTATGAAAAGCAATCTGTTCCTCTGAAATAGGAGTTTATTTTTCCTCAAATCTGTTCTTCCTATCCCCCTCAATGTAGGGATGCCACGGTGTGGCACCCTTATAACCTCTCAGTGCCTAGGTCTTCCTTCTTCCAATTCTTGAGACTGTTGGCTTTTGATGACTCACATTCTAGTCATTCTCTAAAAATTTATTTTTTTGAAAGAGACCTGCCTCATCAAAGATTATACTTCTCTCTGTGAGAAGCCAAAATGCATCACTAATACAAAGGTTAAAAGACTTGCCCTGATTCAGAAAATCTCTGGAGAGTCATTCCAGCTCCAGAGCTCCCTGTGGAATTGGCTGGAGAGTCATTCCAGCTCCAGAGCTCCCTGTGGAATTTGTGTTGTGAAAGGCTTCCAGGCACACTTTTTACTCTGACCAGTCCTTTTCCCTCATTGTTACGTGAGTCTTATTCGTTATAGAACTCTCTTCCAAACAAATACTGTTTCATAAATTGGGAAACACAATATTCTTGGAAACAATTTTAAACACTTGGTATCAAAACAGGTCCTAAGAAAGTTTCTAAAATAGGATCTGTAGCTGTGTTATCCACCGCGCGTGCAGCAAGCAAGATCCCTTTACTGGTGGAAGGTGGGTGCTGATGGCATGCTGTACTCTTGACACAATAAACTATCTACTTGTGGTGGTATACAGGATGTCATAAGGAGGAAGTGTCCTAAGAAGTACAATATCTCATGTCTTTCAGGGAATTGAGGGAAATAGTAATTATAATGACTATGAAATTAAATGGCTTTTTGTGGGTGTTAGTGATGCACTGGAGAAGGACGATGAAAAGCTTGGGGTAATTAAATATTAATTTAATGTGAGTGAAAGCAGAAGATGTCTTAAGTGCTTAAGTGATATATAAGGAGATTCTTATATATTGCCTTGCAGGGTTAAAAACAACAACTGTAGATTAAGCCCAAGACTTAATTATTAGGGTAGCATTTTACCAGAGAAATTTTAGTTCTCCAGCCAAACAGTCTGTTACATCATGGCTGAGCTCCTGTTTGATAAGGCATGAGGCTCTAAACTTGCATGGGTACATATGCACTTCAACTCTTAAATACTTAGACTGCCCTGAACGTTCTGGATCTACATAAGTAGACTACCCATTCCCATTACAGGTTAGTGGATCCCCTCATGTGAGAAGATGAATTGTAAGAAAACATATGATCTCCCCCTCAGTATGTGCCCTTACTTCCCATTCCTGGCTGCCAGACCAATAAAGGCATCTTACAATTTAACCTGGTCACAGAAGTGTTGACTCTACAAGAAACAAATGGCTCTACACAAAGGACTTGTATGACCTAGCCAATGTAGGAATGAGAGCCAGGGAAACATAAATAAAACTGAATTTTCAGGATATTGGATTGAAGAAGTTATGATTTAAAATTCATAAAATGATAGTGTATCCATATGGAAGCATTCTTCATTGATATATAATTTACCATCATGACAATAGCCCAGAAGTAGCAGACATTCTAGGATGGCTCTTGAAATCTTGAAGAAGTAATGGTCACGCCTAAGGAAGTAAAAATGGCAGAACTGCTGAGACAGATGATAGAGGAAGAAATCAAAAGACGTATAAGCGGACAGAAAATATATACTTATACTATATGTTTAAATATAAATATTTAAACACATAAGGCTAGAAAAACAACTAAATAAGTTGGTTATGTTCCATAATATATCCAGAAAGACACCTGTATTAGTTTATTTTCAGCATGAAATACTAATACTAATGAAGTACTATTACTTCTACTAATGAAGAACTGCCCAAGACTGAGTAATTTATAAAGGAAAGGAGTTTAATTGATGCATCGCTGGGGAGGCCTCAGGAAACTTAAAATCATGGTGGAAGGCAAAGGAGAAGTAAGCACTTTCTTCACAGGGCAGAAGGATGGAGTGAGAACAAACAGGGGAAATGCCAGGTGCTCATAAAACCATCAGATCTCATGAGACTCACTCATTATCACAAGAACAGCAAGGGGGATACTGCTGAATGATCCATTTACCTCCACCTCATCCCACCCTTGACACTTGAGGATTACAATTCAAGATGAGATTTTGGGTGGAAACACAGCCAAACCACATCATTCCAACCCCAGCCCCTCCCAAATCTCATGTCTTCACATTTCAAAACACAATCATGCTTTTTTAACAGTCCCCCAAAGTCTTAACTGATTCCAACATTAACCCAAAAAGTCCAAGTCCCCAAAGTCTCATCTAAGACAAAGGAAATCCCTTATACCTATGGGCTTGTAAAATCGAAAACCAGTTAATTACTTCCTAGATACAAGGGAGGTACAGGCATTGAGTAAATACAGCAGTTCCAAATGGGAGACATTGGCCAAAATAAAGGGGCTTCAGACCCTATGCAACTCTGAAATCCAGTGGGCAGTCAAATCTTAAAGCACCAAAATGATCTCTTTTGACTCCATGTCTCACATCCAGGTCACACCAATGCAAGAGGTAGATTCCCACTCCTTTGGGCAGCTCTACCCCTATGATTTTGCAGGATACAGACCCTCTCCCAGCTGCTTTCATAGGCTAGTGTTGAGTGTCTGTGGCTTTTCCAGGTACATGGTGCAAGCTGTTGGTGAATCTACCATTCTGGGGTCTGGAAGACAGTGGCCCTCTTCTCACAGTTCCACTAGTCAGTGACCCAGTGGGGGCTCTGTGTCAGGGTTCCAACTACATTTCCCTTCTGCACTTCCCTAACAGAGGTTCTCCATGAGGGCTCTGCCCCTGCAACAAACTTCTGACTGGACATCCAGGCATTTCCATACATTCTCTGAACTCCTTCAGTTCTTGACTTCTGTGCACCTACAGGCCCAATACCACATGTAAGCCACCAAGGTTTGGGGCTTGCACTCTCTGAAGCAATGGCCTGAGCAATACATTGGCCCCTTTTAGCCATGACTGGAATGCAGGGCACCAAGACTTGAGACTGCAAAAAGCAGTAAGGCCCTGGGGCTGACTCTCAAAACCATATTTTTCTCCTAGGCCTCAGGGCCTGTGATAGGAGATGCTGCTGGGAAGATCTCTAACATGCCCTGGAGACATTTTTCCCAATGTCTTGGAGATTAACATTTGGCTCCTTATTACTTATGCACATTCTTGCAGCCCACTTGAATTTCTCCTCAGAAAATGGGTTTTTCTTTTCTAACACATTGTCAAGCTGCCAATTTTCTGAACTTTTATGCTCTTCTTCCCTTTTAAACATAAGTTCTAATTCCAAACAATATCGTTGTGAATGCATAAAACTGAATGCTTTTAAGAGCATCCAAGCCACATTTTGAATGGTTTGGTACTTAGAAATTTCTTCCACCATATACCCTAAATCATTCTCTCAAGTTCAAAGTTCTACAGATCTCTAGGTCAGGGGCAAAATGCTGCCATTCTCTTTGCTAAAGCACAGCAAGAGTGACCTTTACTCCAGTTCCCAACAAGTTCCTCATCTTCATCTGAGCCCACCTCAGCCTGAACTTAATGTTCCATATCACAATGAGTGTTTTGGTCAAAGCCATTCAACAAGTCTCTAGGAAGTTCCACTTTCCCACACCTTCCTGTCTTCTGAGCCCTCCAAATCTCTAGGAAGTTCCAAACTTTCCCATATTTTCCTGTCTTCTTCTGAGCCCTCCAAACTCTTCCAGCTTTTGCCTGTTACCTAATTCTGAAGTCACTTCCACATTTTCAGGCATCCTTATAGCAGTGCCCCACTCTTGGTACAAATTTACTGTATTAGTCCATTCTCATGTTGCCATAAAGAACTGTCCAAAACTTGGTAACTTATAAAGGAAAGAGGTTTAATTTATGCATTGCTGGGGAGGCCTCAGGAAACTTACAATCATAGTGGAAGGCAAAGGAGGAGCAGGTACCTTCCTCACAGGGCAGCAGGATGGAGTGAAAGCAAGCGGGGGAAATGCCAGATGCTTATAAAACCATCAGATCTCATGAGACTCATTCATTATCAGGAGAACAGCATGGGGAAAAATGTCCCCATGATCCAATTACCTCCACCTGGTCCTGCCCTTGACAAATGAAGATTACAATTCAAGATGAGATTTTGGGTGGGGTCACAGCCAAACCTTAACTACACCCCATTTATAAAGCAATGGGGGAATGTGTTAATGAGAGGGACAAATATATCATTAAGAAACTCAGTGATGGCTGTCCTATGTAGATGATAGGAAATATTATAAAACTTGTTATATCATAACAATGGGAAAAATAGCACCCTGAAATAATAGCAGCCAGGGAACAGGGTGTACATATTAAAAACAAGGTGGGCCTATGCATAGCCTGTGTTCCCACACAGCAACATTACTCTAACTACAGTCACTGTTGTATATCAAGTCTACCAGCAAAAGGATTCAACACTGCGTAGTCGCTAGAGCACCACACCTCGAGACATTCCACCTTCCTCTTTGTAACAAGTACCGACATTGATCATTTTACACCACGATAGGGCCAGCATTTTGTCTTGACTGGAATCAGTGTATATAGCAGAATTGAGTTTGCTTTTCCTGCCTGTATGTCCTTTAATAATATTATCCGAGCATTAAAGGATGTATAAAACACTGTAAAGGTTAAATTCATAGACTAGACTTGAAACAAAATACTCACTCTACAATAAAAGACGGGAGTCAGTATATGACAATAGAATCTGGCAATTGTATCATATTCTGCACCACTGCATCATAATTCGCCAACCTGACAGAGAATAAATGTAGATCCAAGGAACCAGTTTGCAGATGATATAATCCTTTAGTGATGGGATTCTCATCCTTTAAGATGTGGTATACATCCTAATTTAATTATAATTACCTACTGTTTTGCCTCCAATAAATAGAATGCATAGATCTGAAAGTAGAAGTAGTCACAATTACAATCACTCCAGTAAGCCATCTTGGTGACATGTGCTTTCTACTCCTACACGCTTATTCTCTTTATGTCTAAAAACCATGGTTTCCAGACGGGAGTGACTTTACTTATACCTGGAGATACAGAAATATCGTATTGAATGTTAAGCTGTGACTACCACCTTTTCACTCCAGGATTCTTATACCAAGAGGTCACCATGTAAGAAGAGGAGTCACCAAATTTTCTAGGAAAATTGCCTCCTATCATCATGAGATGAGAGGGCTCTGGTAACCCAGACAACAGAAAAGAAGGCACTTGGCAGCCAACTGATCTCTTGAATAGTCTCTGCCTTCTTCTTTACCTTCATTCCCAACCCTCTCTTTCTTGGGCTGGGCAATTACTGCCTGTGATTATAGACTCACTCAAGGTGATGACTTCTACAGGAAGCCTTTCATGATAATTCATGCTGCATGAATTGACCTGTTTTCTGGCTATTTTCTCTTAGCAAGTGTCCTGTTACACTGAAATGGCCTGTCAATGTTTGTATCTTTCTCACCAATACCAGGAATTAGAGCTATTCATCTGTTTCCCCTCTTCCCTCCTCAAGTTTAGCATGATCATGGGCATAGAATAGATGTCAATATAGCTTAGATAGAAATGACCCAATTTTAACTCAAGTGATATAAAATTATCATGGACTGAAGTTACAGAAGACCTTATAAAATATTTTTCCCATTGTTTTCCTGCATTACACTTGTCAATTTGGATTTCTTAAATTAATAAATAGATCCACTCCAAGAAAACCTGTACCCTTAGTATCTTTGAACTTTTTCACTTTTTCTTAGGTGTTACAAAGATTTGTATTTGTGAGAATTTTTCTGAGTTATCGATCTTGGACCCAGGGGAGGAAAACAAGTGCTAAGATGTTGAGCTGAAATTATGAGATGTTCACAAGGAGAAAAAATAAAATAGAAAAGAAAGAAAATCTACAACAGATATCTCTAAGTACAGGTGAAAGTTTTTCAGATGGTTAACCTTCTCCCTGACTAGACTCCTGGTTGTTATGGTGATGAAAAAGTGCTAAATCCTTTGAGGTTTATAAATTAGAATAACAGGATAAGTTATTTTTGAATTTATATAAAAATCATAAAAAAGATATACTTTATAGTGAAGCTAGGGAAGTTAAAGAACTCCCACTAGCTAAGGAAGAGGTCCCAAATAAAAAAAAAAAAAAAAAAACAGATGTTGTTCAAGTAATACTAGGGTGTTATTAAGGCATAAAATTAAGAACATATTATGAAGTATTAAAGGGCCAGAAAATTCAGGAATCCCTAAACCTAAGTTGGTCCAATCACCTCCCAACCCAATGTTGTTCCCAAATGAATGGGAACAAACTACAGAAAAGCAGAAAGGTGATAGTTAGCTGAGGATCCAGCACCAAACCTCAATACCAAAATACCAAAACAACTAACCCATGTATATAATTTACTCAGCTCTCCTTGGAGCATCCATAACCCATCACCACCACAGTGCAATTTTGTCTATAAAGTATTACAATTCACGATGCAAAATATGCAATGTGATAAGAACAGCGTGTTGGTAAAATTTTAGATAGTACAATTTACCATGTTATTTCCAATAAAAATTTCTTTTTTAGCATTTTTACAGTCAAATTATTTGGTCCCATTTATTTAAAGGCACAGAACACATAACTATTCCATTCAAAATACTAAATTATGTTTTTATATGCCATCATCAATATAGAAATTCATATAATAGAAATTAACAGTTTAGCAGCATGAAAATGTACATCCTCTAGTAGTTGGCAAAAAAATCAAGCAACAATAACAGCACAATTTGTCCTTGATGCCTACCACTAAATAGGCTGAAGCTGCACACTGTAGCCTTTAGACCTTCTCAGGTCACAGCAGAATTTCTGTGTCTACGTCTTGATGCTGAGAGTGAGAATAAAATATGTATATATTGAGAAATCACCCTGGTCTATGAGTAGTGCTGGTACTCACAATTTTGCTCAGATAGAAACAAAACGGTGAAAGGAAACAATTTCATGAACACTGATAGTCTAACCCTGTTAAAAGTTTTAATACTCTAATGTTTAGCCTGACAGAATGTCCTTTAATCACTCCACAATAAACCCTCTTTATTGTGTATGCAAGAGCAATATAGCAAGAGACACAAAGGATCCCTTTTCTCTAGGTACAATTATTGAGTACTCAATATTTGTTAGCTAAGTGGAACAAATATACTATTATTAGGTCCTCCAACTCTATTAAGGAAAACAGGCACATATATAATTATAAAACAAGGCACATTACAGCGAGTGCTTGGTAGAAATAACATAAAAACAATGCTAGGTTTTCTATTCCAGTTCAATATTGTTGTGTAACTTGTGATGTGGACACATACTAATACTGCAGGAACTGCATCTATTGAAGGTAATAATAATGACCTTAATATCAAAATTAGATTTTCAGCTGATGATGCTCTTCCAGCAGTTTCTACCCTGAAAATTTTATTTGGACAGTGGTCACTTGTCAGAAGTCTGAGGTACTTTATTTGCCAACTGTCAAAATCCAATTGTCCATCGCAGCACTCATCTCCAAAGACCATTTATTTAGTGACCTTGACCAATTTTAAGCTTGTTGAGTACATCACACATTGGCATTGGAGGTGGAAATCAAGAAGACTAATGGTAGGCAGGAACTTACTGAAGCTGATAGGAATCATTTATCTTACCAGCATGATAAAATAATCACATCCTGATAGGGCATATGAGATTCTGGAAGATGATTTTTAAGGACAAAGTCCAGGAAGATTTACAATTTTCAAAGTCAGGGATGCTTTCAAACTTGTATGTATTTTCTCTACATAGTTGATGTTCCCTCTTTGGAAATATATAAACATTACTTTGTGTCCAACAATGTTCGGGCATAGAGTATTGCACAAAAGGTAACTATAATATGAGGTATTGAAGATTATAAGCAATTAATGTTCTTCCAAGATAAGATATGTGGGGTATAGGGTCTCTTTCTTCACATTTCCATGTTTTCACTAGTATTTTATACTAAAAGTTTATACTGTTTTTCTTTTATTTCATGTTTTCTTTTAAAAAGTTTGCAATTTTTGTCTATAAATTATTACAATTCATATTGCAAAATGTGCAATGTGATAAGAACAGCATATTGGTAAAATTTTAGGTAGTACAATTTACCATGTTATTTCCAAAAAAAAATTCTTTTTTAACATTCTTACAGTCAAATTATTCAGTCCCATTTATTTAACACATAACTATTTCATTTCAAATATTAAATTATGTTTTTATATACTAAAGGGCAAATGAATATTTTGAGAAATAGGTAAACATTTAATGTATAATTAAGTCAGCAGAAATAATCATTTAAAAGGTTAAATATTAGAATTGCTTTACACATTATTTCATGAATTATTTGTGGGTGAGCAAGGTTCATTCATGCTTTTTATAACTTTTCTTGTGAGAGCTTTATTTTCCAATCTCATGTTCCTTAGTGGTATCAGTTATTTTATGCAGTTGTAAATTGCATAATATGGCATCATCACCCTTTAGAAAACATCCTTACTTAAATTTCTATTTTTTTGAACAAACAATTTAGAGTATACAATCAGAAAGCATTTTTTGGTCTCCTACTCTTAACTTTCAATGCAGCAAGTTCTTCCTCTTTTCTTGGGTGAAGTCTCATACCTTCTCTGGTCATATTTGTATAATACAAGGTGGTCTGTAACTGCTTAAAACACAGAAATGAAACTGATTTTGTACTTAGAGTTCAGTTGCACTTAGTATTCAAGAATTTTCAACCTTATACAATGCTGTAGCTACTCCTTACGCAAATGGAGCTTGCTTCAGGCAAGAAAAATCTACAAGACTGCTTTGGTCAGTCTAGTTTCCCTACTGTCTCGCTTCCATCCCTCCTCCCTCATTTGGTTTCTCATGATCTCTGACCATCTGGGATGGAGCAAGGGAGAAGGACAGGTAAGAGGAATAGGGAAGTTCTTAACCAGTTCTTTCCTGTACTGAATGGTTATTCTTTGATCTGGCAGAATAGTAAAGCTGACACTTCCCTTCAAAGGGCTTGTTCCTGGATAACATCAGCAAGGATTTTCATCTGGCTTCCTGCTCCTTTTCAATTATTGCTTCATTTGGTAATTCACTTTACCCAGAAATTATGTTACAGTCCTATGGTCACTCCAGGTGATACTCTTGGGTACAGTTTTAAGAAATTTCAGCCAGCCTTTCACTCATGAGAGACTATATCTTGCTGCTATTTTGAAAATACCCAAATTCCTTCCAGGGATAAACTCTGGAAGTGCAGGCTGCCCAATACATGCAAATCTCCTTTGAACATGCTGAGAGAAGTAGACTTTGGTTTTAAGATTTTCTTGATTGAGGTCTGTTATGTTTAATGTTATGTGTCAACTCAGCTAGGTGACCCAGATGTTTCACAAAACATCAGTCTAGACATTGCTTTTTAAATAAGAGGAACATTTAAATTAGTGGGCTTTGAAGAAAGTGGATTACCTTTCATAATGTGGGGTGCCTCATCCAATCAGTTGAAGGCCTAAAGAGTGTGAAAACTAGTTCAACCTTTGTGGAAGGCAGTGTGTCGATTCCTCAAGGATCTAGAACCAAAAATGCCATTTGCCCCAGCAAGTCCATTAATGGGTATATACACAAATAATTGTAAATCATTCTACTATAAAGACACATGCACAAGTATGTTTATTGCAGCACTATTTACAATAGCAAAGACTTGGAACCAACACAAATGCCCATCAATGTGAGACTGGATAAAGAAAATCTGGCACATATATACCATGAAATACTGTGCAGCCTAAAAAAGAATGAGTTCATTTCCTTTGCAGGGACATGGATGAAGCTGGAATCCATCATCCTAGCAAGCTGACACAGAAACAGAAAACCAAACACCACATGTTCTCTCTCATAAGTGGGAGTTGAACAGTGACAACACATGCACACAGAGAGGGAAACATCACACACAGGGGCCTGTCGGGGGGTGGGGAGCAAGGGGAGGGAGAGCATTAGGACAAATACCTAATGCATGTGGGGCTTACAACCTAGATGACAGGTTGATAGGTTCAGCAAACCACCATGGCACATGTATACCTATGTAATAAACCTGCACGTTCTGCACATGTATCCCACAACTTAAAGTAAAATAAAAATAAAAATAATAAAAGAAAAGAAAAAGAAAAATACTGAGGTCAGAGTTCCTCTGAAGAAGGCATTCTACTTCCAACCTACCTTGGAAATTGAGCTGAAGCATCCGTTCTCCCCTGAGTCTCCAGGTTACAGGCCTTCTCTGCAGTCTCTCTTTCTCTGTTGGTTTTGTTTCTCTGGTGAGTTTTGACAAGAACTTCATGACATTCACATTACATTCTCCAAAGTAGTCCCAATAAATCATTCTCTTACTGGAAGGCCCAGAAAAAGCAGTTCTAATTTCTCCCTATTGAAGGGAACTCTTCTAGGCCTAAGTTTCTTCAGAGAAGCTCTCTTCACAAATCTTTCTCTTGGTACATATCCATCCGCTTTGTGCTTGTGCTAAATAGCATGTTTTCAGGTGCCTGATTTGTAACTTCTCCAGGGTTTTCTCTATCACTTCATATTTGATTGTATTTTGCGTCGACTGAACAAGTGTTTCGTGGCAGTTCTTCAATTGGAGCCTGAAATTTCTGCTGCATTTGCATTTTATTATCTTAATTTTAAAAATCATATAATTTGTACTTAAGAACCTGTGAAGACACAGTACTTGTAAAGTTTTATTTTGTCACTGATTTTAATTTTGTTTATCTCAGCTGAAAGGTTATTTGATTTACAGTGTATGTTAGTTAATCATTCTTATATTGGCAACACCTTATTTAAAGGCTATGTGATTAAAAGGGCTTACTGGTAAAGACGTCACATCAATTCAATGTGAAGCTCTCAGTATCACTCATGTTTGTCAACCTCAACTCACAAGTAAAGCTATATGTCTCATCCACCCACCCATATTTTAGGCTGCCCACTGAAATGTGTGAGCTATTCTTAGCAAATAAATAAATAAATAAAATAGTTTTCTATTTCATAGGCAGATAAGTGCAGGCAAACTGACTCATGGTGCAATATATGAACCAAGCAGTGATGTGTTGAAACCAGTTATACAGTTCATGAGAACAGATAGATAATTTTTCAGAAATTTTTCAAGCTGGTTGTTAAGTATAGTAATTATTAAAATTGATGATAGCTATGCTAATTATCCTATTTTAATTACTATATACCATATGCATCAAAATATTACTATCTTACTCCATGAATATGCACAATTATTATTTCTCAGTTTTAAAAAATATTTTTTAAAAATTTAATAGAAACAATTTTAAAATTATAACTAAATAAGTGATGTTAAATGCAAAACTAAATACTCAAAATACATCACCTCCTTTTTAATGTAACATTTCACTGTATCACTGGGAAGCTCTTGAGGTCATTCCAGTCCATTATTATCTGTAAAGTGAAGTGCTGTATAATGGAGAACTGCTTTACATTTCTCAACAACTTCTCATTTAGTGGCTTAAAATTGGTTATGATAGGAGTATTTACACCATGCAAAGCACTAAAAATAGGCTCTTTTATAGGAGTGAGCATTATTTTTAATGTACGAGCACATCACTTCCCTTGTTTTGTCTTCTACACCTTGTTTATAATAATCTTTATTTAATTTCAAGGTGAAATCAGATTCTATAATCTGTGTAAACCAATTGACATAGGGCCAGGTTTGATGCCGTATTGGTTTCTTAGGTAACTGCAACCTAGGATATATTCACAGCAACCTTCTGTAAACTTTCTTCTGACATATCTTTGATACATCATAGGGAAGAGCACATGAATTACATAGTCTCTCAGACCTACAGCCCTTATAAATCACCGTTTCAATTATCTGCCATTGAGGTGCCAGAGTCACTTGAACTCTTCTCATTAGTATACCTTGTTTTCACTCAACTTACAGGTATTAATTTAATTAATTCAGCATGGAGTACGAGATATTTTACAAAGGTATTATAATTTTGCATCCATTCAGCAACTGGAAAGCTGCATGATCCTGTTTTGTACAGTACTGTGGTTGAATGTAGTCTAGGTTTAGATGAAGAATTAAGCATATGTAATAATTATCTTAAAAAACTATAAAAAATCAGTTATTCTATTGATAATAAACAGATAACATTTCTAATCCAGATACAACTCTAATTTAGTTTTACTTTAAAATATGACTTATCTTCAAATCCTAAGGATTTAGAAACCTTTATACAGAAATTTATTTAACATCATGTGCATTTGTATTAAAATTTAGTTTTGATAAAATGGGTAGTGTATGTAAATATATAAAGATTTTTAATTATATTCAAATTAAATTGTTGGTGTACTTTAATTTTTTTGTTTTGAAACAAAATCAGTTCAAAAATAGGACAGACTGTACACATTTGCTAAGGTAAGACAAATATGAATTTTAATCCTAGCTTCAACCCTTGCTCTCTTTGTGAATTTAGGCAACTTGGCAAGTTGCATAACTTCTCTAACTAACCCCTTATCTAAAAAGCAGCATATTTTACATCTTAGAGTTGGTCTGATAATTCGAAGAAATTACACAAGTAAATACATAACTCTGTCATTTAGTAAACGAAGTTCAGTTATCGTTTTAATATGCTAAATTTGGGGTATAATTATAGTCCAGAGGGAAAACAAAATACAATTTTAGAAGGAAGCATTTTAAATAGAATTAAAATTGCTCATGATAGTGTAAATTTAAAACATACATTGGATATGTTATATGCACTGATCCTTGCTTTTGGGCTTGCAAAGGCATGAAGGTACACACAAACCTTCCAGAGCGTATACAGCTTATCTTAAGATAATCAGGTTCCAGATTCTGGACTTTATCCCTCTTTCAAAGTTGTCTGGCTGATAATATGCCCACTCTACTATTTGTGTTTTCTTTGCTCCCCCACTTTTTACAGTAGGTACTCCCCCACTTTTCAGAAGAAGAGGTTTATATTTTAGCCATCCAGAAGCTTGCTCAAATGCATTATGCAGGTCAAAAGTTCCAGTCACAAAACTAAAAGCCAACTCAGAGCAAAAGAGTACTTGGAGGTTTTAGAAAGCATTCGTGCTGGGTATGTGACCTATTTCATGCAATTTACATACTTAAGATGAGGCATATATTAGAAATAATTCAGAAATGAGATGATTGTTTAAGGGGAAGCCTATTAGCAAGATTATTTGGATTGAAAATGAGTTCAGATTATTTTTTTCATGAAGAAAAGTAAGTCTGATTTGGCTGATTTGTTTGACAATAAGCACTGACTTTGCCAATTAAATCACACTGGGACATTATCTATAAGGTGTATAAGATAAATTTGCAGCTTCACAGCTTCAAAGAAGATACATTCAATGCATATATGTGACAGAAAGTATGCTAGAAAAAATGTTGCAACTATTTAAACTTATGATGAAAAATACAGATGTCAGTTTAAAACTGTGTGACAGGCTTTATAGATTTACAAAATTAAGTTGTCAGTAGAAAAAATATTCGAAGACCAATCTCATAATACATAAACAGTTAAATATTAGATGAAAACTAATAGTTTGGTGTTTAATGTAACTGTACATACACGTAATATTTTATTATTCATCTCAGATAAGAATTTATATTATCATGAGTATCATCATTATGTACCAGTAATAGTCATAATTTTCTATGACTTTTCAGGAAATTAGTTAAAAGTACCAATGCCATGTCTGTAAAATTGATATGGTAACATTTATTTACTGACAAGGGATCCTCTGAGAGTTATCATTTTATTTTTTTGTTTTGTTTTAAATCATTTTGAGCTTTCTCTATTGGACAGAAATGATTCTAGCTGCTGGGGTTCAGAAATGAGATTTATGTTTTCTTTTGTTAAGTGTTGCTCCATTTATCTCACGTTCCAGGGGAACAGCAGGATACAAGTCTCCTGAATATGTTCGGGATCAGGTCAGTTGAAGTCAAAAACAAAACCCACCCGGTGGTCTCCCCACGCTAGGAGATTTGTGTAGTATCTCCCAGTGAAAGCCTCACTGACACAAGAGTGGACCCCAGCACTATTGCCTAGAGTGATTCTGATTGGTGAATATTTTTATTGTGGGGTCTTGATGGAAATGGTGCTCCCTAACTTAAGTAAAGATATAGTCATTAAAAGATATACTATAAAAAAATTATGATGTTACAGTAAGTAATCAGGTAGACATGAGCAGGGCAAGAGAGGGCCCCTCACCCACCAAGAATGTCAGGCAACCATTAAGGGATGGTCAGGTGATTGTTAAACTGCCTCTCTAAAATAATAATTGGTCACAATTGGCACCAGGGAAAGGCAGTCTCCTAATAGATAGAAACACCTCATGATGGTGGTCAGCAACTTCCCTACAAGAACCCAGGAATGGGCGAGTGGGCTCAAGCATGCATACTCTGAGGCAAAATGGCAGAGTTTAGCTTGTGTATGACCTTCCTCTAGGAACACGCAACTGGTAAGAGAAGAATGGCCTCCAGTGAGCATGCGCACAACTTCAGTAAACACACTGTGAACTCAGCCCCTCCCAAGTGCTGACAGACCCCTGAGCTTGCAGACAGTCCACCCCTAGGGAAGAATCGGGGAGAAGGGAGGCAACCTCCCACGAAGGCATGCCAACATATAAAACCCCCAGTCAAAGGCCAAATAGCACGCTTGATCTCTCAAGTCGCCCACTTAACCCTCTTCCAAGTGTATTTCACTTCCTTTGGTTCCTGCTCTAAAGCTTTTTAATAAACGTTCACTCCTGCTCTAAAACTTGCCTCCATCTCTCACTCTGCCTTATGACCCTCAGTCAAAGAAGGCAAGAATTGAGAAGGCAAGTGTTGAGGTTGCCGAGGACCTCTATGGATTCAACGACACTAGAGCAATGGGGTCATTTACTGTAAATGTAAGGGTCAGAAGGGCAGAAAGGGAGAAAAAATGATGTTGTCATAGTTGATATAGAAAGAATCAAGTACCTAAACTGCCTGGTAAACAGATCTGGATTCTAGAGAAATAAATGTTGGTTTCACGTTGATAGAGCTCCTGAATGGCTTTTAGGAGAAAACAGGGTGATTTTAGATGACATTGGTATCAATTTGTTCACTACTATTACTTTTTATAATTTACTTGTTCAACCATGTCTTAATAAAACACAACTAGTGTTATGAAATAATATCACTGATATCGTATCCACTCTGAATATTGAAAATAGATGATGACAAATCATCGAAGTATTGCATTGCTATCAAAGGGTGCAGATCTCAATAGAGAACTAGAAAAACTGTACAATTTAAATGGGCTTTTTTTCTAACAATCTCCTTACAAAAAACACTGAAGTGGACTTTCCTAATGCAGTTTTAGGGGTTATGCTTTTTGTATATGTTTTTAAAAAGTGAATTATTTGGATATAAAATACAAACCATACTTATTTCAACATAATGAAAATAAAGAGAGTGGGATTAAAAAATGAGTTTTTTCCTAACAACTTTCAATATATGTTTACCGTTTGGGGAAAGTAGGCAAAACATGTACAATATTGTTGAGAAATAGGGAAAAGAAACAATCTATTTAATTAAATGTTAAAAAATGTTTAAATATACTTTAAGTTCTGTGATACATGTGTAGAACGTGCAGTTTGTTACATAGGTATACACATGCCATGGTGGTTTGCTGCACCCATCAACCCACCATCTACATTAGATATTTCTCCTAATGCTATCCCTCCCCTAGCCCCCCACCTCCTGACAGGCCCTGGTGTGTGATGTTGCCACCCCCGTGTCCATGTGTTCTCATTGTTACACTCCCACTTATGAATGAGAACATGCGGTATTAGGTTTTCTGTTTCTGTGTTAGTTTGATGAGGATGATGGATTTCATCTTTATCCATGTCCTTGCAAAGGTCATGAATTCATCTTTTTTTATGGCAGCATAGTATTTCATGGTGTATATATGCCACATTTTTTTTATGCAGTCTATCAATGATGGGCATTTGAATTGGTTCCCAGTCTTTGCTATTGTGGATAGTGCTGCAATAAACATATGTATGCATGTGTCTTTACAGGAGAATGATTTATAATCCTTTGGGTATATAGCCAGTAAAGAGATTGCTGGGTCAAATGGTATTTCTGGTTCTAGATCCTTAAGGAATCTCCACACTGTCTTCCACAATGTTTGAACTAATTTACACTCCCACCAACAGCGTAAAAGTGTTCCTATTTCTCCACATCCTCTCCAGCTTCTGTTGTTTCTTGACATTTTAATGTTCGCCATTCTAACTGGCGTGAGATAGTATCTCATTGTGGTTTTGATTTTCATTTCTCTAATGACCAGTGATGATGACCTTTTTTTCCATATGTTTGTTGGCTGCATAAATGTCTTCTTTTGAGAAGTGTCTGTTCATATCCTTTGCCCACTTTTTAAGTTGGGTTTGTTTTTTTTCTTGTAAATTTGTTTAAGTTCCTTGTAGATTCTGGATATTAGCCCTTTGTTAGATGAATAGATTGCAAAAATTTTCTCCCATTCTGTAGGTTGCCTATTCACTCTAATCATAGTTTCTTTTGCTGTGCAGAAGCTCTTTAGTTTAATTAGATCCCATTTGTCAACTTTGGCTTTTGTTGCCATTGCTTGGTGTTTTAGTCATAAAGTCTTTGCCCATGCCTATGTCCTGAATGGTATTGCCCACATTTTCTTCTGGGGTTTTTATGGTTTTAGGTCTTGCACTTAAGTCTTTATTACATGTATCTTTGGGTTTCTTTAACGAAGAAATTTTCAGGATCACTATAAAACCCACTTTCTTAATTATCTGTACAGATATATTGACTAAGCTTGAAATTAGGAAATTATGTTTACTATTTTTTAAGTTCGGTTTTTGTTAGTTTGAGGCAGAAAGGGCACACCTCCCCATTTGTATCTCTATCCATTTGATCTTTGCAGTAGCAGATGGAATCCAGATTTATAAAATGAAACATTGGAGAAAAAAATTCAGTGAAATGTGTGTATTATGACACCGTTAAAATAAAAGTTAAAGGTTACTTCCCCAAAGTCTCTAAAAACTAATCCTGAAGGCCTGAGTCTGACAGATATGTATTCATATAAAATAAACAGAACATAACTGACAGTTAAGTAGATCTTAAATACTTTTTTTATGACTCTAAATATGCACAATGTCATCAGGTCTAAAAATTGCTTAGACCTTGAGAATGATTAGTCCTACTTTGTTTTCAAATCACAAGCAATTATACTCCAAAGAATAATTTCAAGGTTGTATATTATTTTGCTGCTACCTATATATTTTGTTTAATTTCTAGTTCTAGTAAAGGTAATATTCAGTTTCAGAACTTAGAAATAAAGCAGAAACATTTACACTATCTATGTTTCTATGGCTACCAATGCATTTATAAACACTTAACTATTCTTAAAATTTAGAAATGAAGTGTCAGTGACTTTATTTTATTCTGCATTTAATGAGGCACTAGGAACATTTCTTGGAATAAGCAGGAACATAGGAAGGAAAGAGGGATACCAGTAAAACATTCCTGTATTCCATTAGCCAAGCTTTACAACAAAAAACTTCATAACAATATTTAAAGTTTGCTATTTCATTCTGGGTGACTTCATAGCAATAGGCTTCACTCAATTTTATAATGCTTCCCAGAAAATGTCTTTACTTAGATTGAGTGCTATGGATTTCTTTTGCAGATACGCATTTAATGTTCCATTTAAGACATAAACAGAATGAAGTCTGCCCTGGGATAGCATACTTGGGATTTGTGAGCATTTTCTTTGATTTTATCTTTTGAAGTGCAGTAACTCTAAGTTGTATTGTACTAGGTTGTCATTTTAGGAGAGCTGTTTTGTGGTAGATTTTGATATTATACAACTAAAAGGCCTTTTGTTGTTAAATAATAGATAACACAAACTCCCACTTTTATCATACTACATTTTTTCTCTCATTAATAGCTCATTTAAAAATGTAATGGAGAGTCCTATGTCAGAATCATGAAAAATTATCTATGAGTAACAATTTGTTAAAATATATCTTGTTACTATTCTAGTGGAAATCTACTCTGAGAGCATGTAGGATATACTGGCTTTGTTCTTGAAGTAGAAAGAAATAATTCAAATAAAAACAGATATGAGAAAAATTATTACACACTATATTGGATGACTCATTAATTTTTCTTTAAATAATAATGCAGTCCTTTATTGAGCTATAATCTGACTTTTACAGAAATGTGCCCCTTTTTATGTCATTAAAGAGGAATTTAAATTGCAGCAATATTATTAAGGGGGATATATCTATTATCTATTTTATTGTGTTTTATGATATACATGAAGACATTGGGGTATATTAGTCATTGCGATAATGAGTAGATACTGTGCTGTGTAGAATTTTAATGCATAAATGGCATTTACATTGGTCATTTATCTTTTATCTTAAAAAGTGTGCTTGTAGTGGTTATCAAAGGCTAGGCTAATGCTGTATCTCCTCTATACAGACACAGGGAAGGCACTGGCAGGTTAATAGGACAAATCAGAACTCTTATTTTTAATTTTTTTTTTGAGATGGAGTCTCACTCTGTTGCCCAGGCTGGGCTAGAGTGCAGTGGCGCAAACTTGGCTCACTGCAACGTCTGCCTCCCAGGTCAAGCGATTCTTCTGCCCCAGCCTCCCAAGTAGCTAAGACTACAGGTGCCCACTGCCACGGCCGGCTAAATTTTTTTGTATTTTTAGTAGAGATGGGATTTCACCATGTTGGCCAGGCTGATCTCAAACACCTGACCTCAAATGATCCACCTGCTTCAGCCTCCCAAGAAAAATCAGAACTCTAATACTAACCTCTCTCTACCTTACTCATGAAAGTTTAGAGGATTAGAGATGTTGTTGCTCTATTTGTGACAAATCAAAGAAAGATAACTCCTACTCATGCATATTTACTCCACAGTGTAATTACTTTGGTTCAAAATCTCACTTTGATTTTAATAGCTAACAGTTTTGGGGCAAGTTACTTGGTATTGCAGTCTCTCTGTTTCTGCCTCTTTAAGAAGTGAATAATAAAAACTAAACAATGGGATCGTTATGAAGATTAAAGTGTTAATATGCATAGGAACCACTTAGAAAGGGCCTGGTACATGGTATACGTTGCATAGGAGATTATTATTATTGTTATCAGTATTGGCTATAGTACTAAGCAAGAAAATTGTTGTAGAAAGCCCCAGAATTTCCATGTCCTGATTCTGCATATACTTGATTCTTTGCAGCTTACTCCATCAAAATTATTCCAAGTCAGCCCGACCAAGATAATTTCTGCAGCATGCAGTGGGTCCTGTCAGAGCTCCTTTCCTCCTGTGGTGACTCTTTGAGTCCAGTTACTCATTGCCATATTGTTCCCTTTTGCTCTTCTGTCTCACTCCATATGCCAACAGCAATTCTTAGGAGAAGCCCTAACTGTAAGTGATCCAAAGCACAAAACGCATTTACCTAAGTTGTTATGAGGAAAGAGGGACACAAGTAAAATATGAGTGTAGCCCAACATATGGCCTAATGGTGAGTATAAAGAAACATAAAATCTAACTTGCTTTATAAGAAAGCAAATTATAAGTGTCATGAGAAAGAGGTGGCAGGGGCGATAGGAACTTAGAGGAAAGCTAAGTTCCTCTTCTCAGGCAGAAAAAAAAAATAATATTGAAAAAGGTAATAGAAAAAACACAGAAGTAAAAGGCACTTATTGCAAGGGGAATAGTTTTTATGAGGGAGAACAGCATATAAAGAGGCTAATATGTAGACTGCTTTATATGGAATAATGTTGTCATTGGACATTATGGATTTGTTTATTTACCCACTTACATAGCATTCACACCAGGCACTTTGGTAAGCACTTTTCAATTATAGACAAATATATTCTTTCACAATAAACATGAGAAGGCTGGTGTGATAATGTTGATGTCAGACAAAATAGACTTCAAGACAAGACATATTAAAGAGGGGCCAGGCGGTGGCTCACGCCTGTAATCCCAGCATTTTGGGAGGCCAAGGTGGGCGGATCACGAAGTCAGGAGATCGAGACCATCCTGGCTAACACAGTGAAACCCTGTCTCTACTAAAAAATACAAAAAAATTAACCAGGTGTGGTGGCATGCGTCTGTAGTCCCAGCTACTCGGGAGGCTGAGGCAGGAGAATTGCTTGAACCCTGGAAGCAGAGGTTACAGTGAGCCAAGATGGCACCACTGCACTCCAGGCTGGGCGACAGAGCAAAACTTTGTCTCAAAAAAAAAAAAGAGGAAAATTTTATAACATTAAAATGTAGTCCATTAGGCAGAGATAATCCTTAATATAAATGTCAATAATAACAGAAAATCTAAATAAATGGAGACACATATCTATAAGACTTAAAGATTGAAATAAGTAAATCCACAATTACAATTTCAGATTTTTAACACCTTTCTCTCATTAATTGATAGACCGAGTAGAAAAAAATTCACTAGAGATGTAGACATTGAACAACATTAGCTACTGAAACTTAATCTAATTGATATTTATGGAACATAACATGCAATAATTACAGAATATACATGTTTTCCAAGTGCACTGTGCAATCATATTCCTTAAGATATACCATATGTTAGGCTATTTAATAACCCTCCATAAATTTTAGATTGAAATCTTACAGGGCATATTCTCTGAGCAGAACACAATTAATTAGAAATCAATCACAATAAAATATCTTTAAAAATTCCCAAAAGTATTTGGAAATTAACCACATACTTCTCTATAAATAAAACGTCAAAGGAGAAGATCACAAGGAAAAACAGAAATTATTTCAAAGTGGACAGATATTTAAACAAAAACAACAAAATTTATGGAATGTAGTAAGGCAGAGCTTAAAGGAAAGTGTTTAGTTTTAAATGCAATTCTCATATTAAAAAAATGTCAAAGACAAAAATTAATTATCTAAACCTCGACTTTAAGATTCTGAAAAAAAGAAGAATGAATTCAACTCAGAGAAATTAGAAGGAAGAAAATGAAGATAAGGGTTGAAATCAATGAAACATAAAAGGGAAAAAACAAGGAAAAAATAAAGCAAAAAGAGACAAAAACACCTAACCTATTCATAAAGGAGTAGCAAATTTGAACTTATCATGAATCTACAGTAGATAAAACAGTGCATTATTGGCATAGATCAATGGAACAAAACAGAATGTCCAAAATAGCCTTACACATTCAAAGCCAGGGTTTTCTCAACAACAACTACAAAGTGGAAATCAAACAAACAAAAAACTCTTGGAGAAGTCGAATAAAAATATGTAAAACAGGTACCTTAACTTCTGCTTCACGCTATACACCAAGTTTATTCAAGATGGATCTTTATGCTAAACATAAAACTGGAACTATAAAAATTATAGCAGAAAACCTAAGAAAATATTTTTCAGCCTTGGTGTAGGCATTTTAGAGTGAATATAAAAAGCACTAACCATAAAATATAAATTTAAAAAATTTACCTCATTCTAATTAAAAACCCCTCACCATCAAAAGTTACTACATAAAAACAGGCAAGCCATTAATGGGATAAATTATTTGTAATTTGAAATTTACAAAACACTATTGTGATGTATAATGTATTGTGATGTATAATGTCTTTAATCATCAGGCAAATGACTGCTAAAAATAATTGCACGGGTACTCCCATGGTGTGTCTAATATTGAAAAAACTGAGGTCAAATGTTGGTAAACATGTGGAGAACTTCAATTCTGATACAATGTAGGTGGGAATATCAAATGGTTCAATAACTCTTAACAACTGTTGGGCAGATTCTTATATAGTCAAACACAAACACACACTTACTCTGTACTCCAGCGATTATACTCCTAGGTTTTTACTCAAGAGAAATGAAAATATATGTTCACAAAAGACTCACATACTCACACACAAATGTTTACAGCAGCTTTATTTTTAAGAACCCCAATCTGAAAACAGCCCAAATGTTTTTCTACAGAAGAAGAGATAAACAAATTTAAGCATATTCATACAATAAATACTACACAACAATCAAAATAAATGGAGTTCTAATAAATGAAAACACATGGATCAATCTCAGAAATATGGGCAGGGGAGAGGTTAGATACTTGTCTGTAAAAAAAATGCTAGGAATTCTGTCAAACTAGATTCCCCTGGTTGGCACAAGCTATGCCATTATACAAATTTAATAATTGTGTCCTATCCCAGAGATAAGTAATAATTAGCACCCTTTCCCAAGTTGTTAGATAAAAGTACCCCTTTTGCACAGACGAATTAGCAAAAGTTATTCTTCTCAGATGACCACTCTAAGCTGCGCTTTTACCCGCTCCATTTTAGGCAGACGCTTTTGTGCAGAGCATAATCTGTAAGACTTTTACGCTACTGTCTTGGACCAAGGTCAAGGTCACAAAGCAATGAGTTTAAGTCTCATTAGAGATGATTTTAGAGTCAAGATAGACACAAATAGTATTAATTAGTCTAACAATATTGTGGAGGAGGTTAGAAGCTAAAGCGGACTGGAATAAGGGAGACAAGTTGGGGACTAAATGAGGGTGCTGGCATTGGGAACGAAAAATGGGATATATACATATTATGAAAAATTACCAAAAGTTGCAACCTAATCCCACAGGGGACAGGGGAAGCCTGGGATCAGCATTTGCATGTGGGGCAAGTTAAGGCTACTCTAAGGATGGTAGCATTTCTATGCCTTTATTCCATGCTCAAGCATCATAGCGAATCTGCTTCCTTTTATCAGGATGAGCATTTCTTCTCTATATGATGTTATTTGAAAGTTGGGAAATAAAGATGAATGAATACAGCAGGTTTCTGTCTCGAAGTGTATTCATCCTCCAACGAAGTTAACATTCAATTGTTCTTCAAATAAATGCTGTTATATAATAGAGCTTTCTAGAAAATTATCTTAGGAACACAGAAAAATAGCTGGTTAACACAGCTACCAGGAGACTATCATTGATATCAATCTTAATATATTAGAGGGAATTCTTCAGTGAGTAATACATTATAGACAAAAAGATCAATATGTATAAATATCATATATCTGCAAGTAGTTATGGGAACAGGAAATGACTGAGTTGAACCATGATGTGTAGAATATACGTTAGGAATAGATAGGTTTGGGAAATATAGATTAAAACAAAGTTAATGAATAATGCCTCAAATGGCAGGTTAAATGATTAAATCTTTTTTTCTGTATATTAGATTTTTGACAACTGCTTATCCTTGAGTTGAATTTTAGCTACAGACAGTTCATTGACTTACCAAAGGTGTCCAACAATTTTTGAATTTATTGCAAATATTTAAGAATTAGAAATTATTTCAAAAAATCAGAATGCCAATCTTAATCTTGAAAAATCAAAAGGTCTAGTAACATTGTTTTCTCATAATATTTCAGCAGAAGCTGTATGATGTTTACTCTGTTAGGTGAAGTGTGCATTCCTCATTCTCTATTACATGGATCTTATCACTCATTTATGTTACTAGCCTGGCACTTATTGGCATTTGTGTCAGTTTTCCCTGCTGTACATGATAGGGTGTTAAGTCAGTTAATAAACACATTGTTCAGTAGGCAGAGACATTGGAAGTAAGGGGGATTGGTGGCAATAGAGTGAGTGCAATATTATAGTTAAGATCCAACTCAGGTTTGTGACATAGCAATGAAAATGTGAGCAGAATGAAGCAAATGGAGTGCAAAGACATATGTGATATGGAATAAATAGGATACTGTGCCTTCTGTATAAAAAAGGATTGCCCAGTGAAGACTATTTCAGAGGTATCTTGAGTATCAGAGACAACTATGACCAAGTTAAAGCTATGTTTAGATATATCCTTACATGTTCATTAGCCACTCTGCCATTAAATATAAACTATGTCTTAACAACCCAAGAACAAAGGACTAGATGACGGAGAAGTACTTTCCAAAAAGGGAAAATAAATATTAGTTACATCCTGAAGAAGAAATAAAGGTGTTACAGAAATAAAAGGTGTCAATTTCTTCACCACCAACAACCTACTTCTTGGTCACTCCACTAGGGTGCAAATATTGGAAATGATTACTTTGGAAATAGAGAAAAAAATATATTGAGAATACACTTCTGCTTTCTGACTCATAGAAATGATTGCAAAGCCTCTCCAAGAGTGTTGGCGTTGGCTGTGCTAATAGTCTCTATGTGTCAGGTAAGCATAAGCACAAGATTGATTAAAGTTTTAAATAGTCTGTGTATGATGTTCAGGGGATCTGGAGTTCCAGATTGCCTTTCTATGAGGATGTGAAGATGTCCTGAATGCCTGTGGACTTGTAAATGGCTAGGCACACTGGGGCTAAGAAAGAGACAATGTCTCTTCTTGTGGGCATTAGCACAGCACTCTAAAACCAGATGGAAACAGTTGTACCTTAGCACCTTAGAGCTAACAATTCAGAGAGATGATCACAGATAAGACACTTGTCAAAAGATAATAGTACAAAATCCTGCACAATCAGAATCTCTCTCTCTCTCTCTCTCTCTCTCTCTCTCTCTCTCTCCTTTGCTACCAGAATAAATACTTCATATACTCACCTTCCATTCAGGGAAGGGGAGAGAAGAGGGAAGAAGAAGAAAATAATCTGTGGAGAAAAAACGAAACTGATATTTTAAAGATATTTAGCTCCTTAAATAAGCCCATCTGAGGTCATAAAAGACTAAGAAAACATTAATATCTACAGTTAATTAAGAAACAACACATTCATATATTTATTTCTGTTTTTTCTACAATTACAATTACAATAGGGGATTGTGAGGGCGTTACATGAGAAAAATAAGATTAGGTTTAGAAAATAAAAAAGCTGTAATTTTTTTGCACAGTTTTCATGTAAAATCTACATTTATAATCCCATAGGGCAAATGGGTTGATATTAATGCTGCATATTTACTGAATGCTTCCTATGTCCTGGAAACTGCCTACGTGCATTATATTAATTAACTTACTTCTCATGGGGGAAGAAATCCACAAGCTTTGAAGTCGATCTTGTCATTATCACTGTTTGTGGATAAGAAAATTGGAGCAAAAAGTTAATAAGTAACTCGTCCACACGCAGATAGCTATTGAGTGGAAAAACAGCAAAGCTAAGGTTTGAATTTCAACAGCTTGAGTGCCTACTTTCCTGTTCAGTCTGTTACTTCATTCCTCTAGACATTGAACGTAATAGGAGTATCACATTATAAGGCACCAGAAATGAATCTGGTTTTAACTTCTTGGGTTTTAAATAATTCCTTTATGTACAAATGGGAATGTGGAATACGGATTTCCAAAATGTTTCACTCCTTAGAATACAAATGGGGCTGCAGCAATGAAGAAAAATATAGGCAGGCAAAAGAGTTTCTCTTCCTTGCCCCTGTGTAGGATGGCAATCCTATATTAGGGGTATCAGATTGAGCAAAAAGGTGTTCACGAATAATGATCAACAACATTGATATTAAGCAGCGATATTTTTCTACTTTTGGAACTTAGATAAATGAATGGCGTCCCCCTAAAAACACATTAATGAACAGTATAATTTCATGAGAAGACATTTCTTTAACCATTAAAAACTATGGTATAGTTTACAGTAATACATATTTTTTCTGTTCCAATAAAATAATATTAAAAATCAGAATTATACAATGTTAGTACTAGAATAGATTTTAAAGACCACCTAGTCCAATTTTATCATTCATTTTAAGTGTAGGCCTTAAAAATGCAAAATATAAACCTATTTCGGAATCCTCAGAGGAAATTTCACCAAGTAATTAAAAACTAAACAAGGCACTACAAAGATATCCAGATGAAACAAGGAAAATTTGTCCCTGATTAGAGATTTACAGTGTACGCAGGAAGAGAATAATTTGTTTTTCAGGAATACAAGATGAGAAGGCAAGATTTATTGCCTTATCCTTTAAGGCAGAATAATGATCTGAAAAACTTACCAGTTAACAAACATTCTTAACTCACGCAAGCCAGAATCATCTCAGAAATCCAAGACAGAAATTCAAGAGTGCGTAAGTCTGAAAATTTGTGTTCCTGTGTGTGTGTGTGTGTGTGTTTGAAAAGTTGAAAAGATGTAAATAGCCATTCAAGACTTACAATAATAGACCAGAATCTCTCTTGTAGACTACAGTAAAAATATTTGGAAGAGAACTTTACGAAAAAGTGATCAGAAATTACACTAATTTATTTATTTTTTGTTCTAACGTTCGCTGTAATTCAGAATCATTCTACTTTCTGAACAGCTAATTTCAGTTAAGTCCCAGTTTCTGTGTTTGCAGATAGACATGTGTAGCTGGAAAAAGAGGAGACAGAAAGGATGAGAAGATGACAGAGGAGCTTCCTCCCTAACCATATCAATCCCGCCTTAAATCATTAGAGTCTCAAGTTTATCTCATTTTATGTTTATGATTTTTGTATAATATTTAATTCACACAAAGGTTTCATGAACTTAAAAATTAAGAAAAAAATTACTATCTAATTTTTACAGCTGTCCTCCCCTACTTTTTTTAAATAACAGTATCTGTCTTACATTTCAAGTAACAGCATCTTGAAAAAAAGATAACCCCCAACCACACACCATCACCACAAACACGCACCATATTTTTTACCACTCAGGGACATCTGAAGATCTCTGATTTCTTGTTTTTGGAAATGCAAAAATAGATTTTTCCTTGTATTTATCATTCTTTATCCTTCAAATTAATATTAGCTTTCAGTTTGAAAAGTCCTTTAAAAAGTATGATGATTTTTTTTTTCTTTTCATAGCAATCTGTTGGTTAGGTAATTACTTCTTAGGATAAGTATCTACAAAAATATATGAGAAATTTAATTTCATGTGCAGTTTGTCCCATTATTAAATGGAAACATCATTATTAAATGTTATTAAACCAAACCCATTTCTTTCCTCAAATCATATGTAATATAATCAGATTTATATGTGATTTAATATTATAATATGAAATATTAGACATAAATACATAATTTCTATAACACCATAAATACATGATAGAAATTTATTGTCGGAGAAGGACAAGAGGTTTTTATCAATATCATTTTCTGTAACATTTATTTATATTATTATATTTTATATATAATATAAATAGTGGTAGAAAATGATATTTACATAAAATATATAAATATATATTCTATATAAAATATAGAATATGTAATAGTATAATCTTAATAGTAATGTATCCTAAACTATTGAATATCCCAATTACCCTGATTTGATCATTGCACATTGCATGTGTCTATCAAAATAGCACATGTACTCCATAAATATGTACAACCATTGTCTATCCATAATAATTTAAATTTTTTTTAAAGAAATAAATTTTGTCCGCTTATTTCATGCCAGGCTTTATGTCTCAGAGATTTAAATATACTGTTTTAAAAAAATACTTATAATATCACCATAAGGTAGGTTTTACTTATTTCTCTTCTACCTGTCAACTAAGACAGAAAATTTAAGAAATTCACTCAGCTAGTTGCCGTGCCTCCTACTATCTTACAAAACTAGCTAAGATAATGGTTGTCTCAGTCTCTTCACAGTCACTTCAATAGATTTTTAAAGAACCTAGAATTTTCAGAGTGAGACAGTAATCTCACTGCACAAATTCACTTTCTCAGAGTGAAACAATAATTAAGATTCTATTTTAATTAGAAAATAGCCAGTGTCTATTATAATACTGTAATACGTATTTAAATATCACTACATATATTATCATTTTGTGAAAGTTATAGCCTCCCAGTTTCAGAAATGGACATTACTATAATAGCTCGTGAATAGGAAATGTTGGGAAAGTGAAAGGGTTATGAACAACAATGAAAAAAGGGGTGTAGAATTTATGTAATGTTCTATTTGTGCATGAAATGCTTTTAGCTAAAGGAGCTAATTAATTGAGGAATAGTAAAATGAAACAGCTTTTACAAGCAAGTTTTAAGACCAATAGTAAATGGCAACAATTAGATTCTTGATAAACAAAGGTATTATTTACAATACCTCATTTTTATGCCACCTGTAGTATTCAATTCAATGCATAAAAATGTGAAAATATATAACACTAATTAATTGTGTTTATACAGATCTAATGTGTAATTCACAGAAATATATTCTAAACAATGATATCTGTTATAGAAAGTTGCATATATCTTCCAGGCTTTTAAAAATATGATTTAAAAGGTTATGTTATAGTTTTTCGATTTTCTAACAGAAAAGTTCTCATTAGTACTAAGAGACTTGTAAAGTAAGTCGTGTTTACAAGACATGAAGGAAACAAATTTCAATAATTATTGCCTAGAGCGAAGAATCCTGTAATCTATTGGAATTGGAGAATAATACTGAACAACTACTCTCTGTAGTACAAATTTTTTCTAAAATAAAATATGTATTAAAGTATATTGACCAAAAAGCTCTTGTCTGTCTCTGACATCTTATTCTAGAGTTAATGTTGTATTGTTCCTACAGTTGCTAAATGTGGTACAGTAAATGACAGTTAGGGAAAGTTAATTTTGTTTATTTCATACTTTTTCCTCCACTTCCTCAAACCTTTCTTTTTTCTTATTGATAGAATCATTATTCATTACAGAAACTTCCACAGAAATAACTAAAATTATAAATGTAAACAGGATGACATTCAGATTAGCCTACATCTTCAGGCAAAGAAAATTTTAAAATAGTCTATTTTAGGGATTTTCCAAAAAAAAAGAAATGGACTGACAGAAAACGATTACCATAACATATAGGTAGATTTACTGATGAATAACTAGATATAACAACCAATGAATCAATGGCAGGTGTGATCAACACCCCACTCTTAACTCTGGAATATACACTCTGCTCATTGTGTTGAAGAGAGAAGATAGTGATTGCAGTGAAAAGATCCTTTTGGGAAGGAAAAAACCAAATGGGAAGCAACACAGTGATCACTGTCATGTCTTTCAAGACATTTTCTTTCAGATTTTGTAGATCTGCTCTCTGAGAATTTCTCTGTTATTCACTTTACTTCAGGAACAGATATGAGCTGGTAACAGAAAGATGACTCTTCAAATTCCTACCCATTTTTCAGTGTACTTTTTAATCCATATGGTTAGAGATTGTTTGAATGATTTTTAGGATTTTCAAATTGTGGAGAACTGCTGACAAAGTCTGGGTCTCTTTTCCTTCAACTAAAATTTAACACACATTGCATTTTACTGAAAGGCACAATAAGCAGACAATACAATATATCTTGATTTTATCTTTCATGTCTGCTATGGCTGCCACCTGGGTAGACAGACAGTTTGATTCTCAAGTCATTTAGTTCGAATTTTAACCACCTGTTTTTCACCAACTCCCAGGACTGCTCTCTCACAAATCTTTCACTCAGCCAATTCCACAAATTGGGGCCTCTCACAAAATAATGACAATTTGTTTCAGTGAGGATATATTTGGTTCCTTACAAACTTACATCCTCCTTTCAGTGAGGATATATTTGGTTACAAAGAAACCACCACAAAGCCAACACCATTCTGAGGGTGAAACAACAGAAGATTTCCATTAAGGACTGTAAAATAAAAACTTGTGTTTTACGATGAATTCCTCCAGAAGTAATGCGTGAGACATGAGTTTAGGTGCAAGTAGTTTATTTAGAAGATAACCCTGGAAAGCATTGATAGTGCAGAATGGAAATACAGCTGCAAAGAGAAGGGAGCTAATAGAGGGTGAGGAAATGAGCAAGTTTACCCAATGGAACTAATAGGAGATATTTGTAAGCCTTGGAAGTTGTCATGCTGTTGGGAGCCAAAAAGACCAAAGAGATCATGACCAACTCATCATTCCACTGGAGGCCATATGATCGAACAGCAAACTGTTTATCATGAATGCAGGATGTGGGCAAACTCACACTGCGCCTGCCACCAGATGGTTTGCTGAGGGCAGTC
Source organism: Macaca mulatta (assembly GCF_049350105.2). Lineage (NCBI taxonomy): Eukaryota > Metazoa > Chordata > Mammalia > Primates > Cercopithecidae > Macaca > Macaca mulatta. Next base: position 170,845,293 of record NC_133410.1, read on the forward strand.
ACTCCCTGGTGCCAGGCTCCTTGAGGTTATCTACTGGAACATCTAAAGCCTATTGTTAGAGGAATGCAGTCTTGCAAACCTACTCTGGACCGAGCAATTGACTTATTCTTCCACTCCCCCTTCTTGCTCTCTCATTTACCAATAAATACAAAGAGCTGTAGAAAGTGTGGGTCCTTATCCACTAGAGGCAAGGTGCCCGCAACCCCTTCTTCCAAATATACTCTTTTGTCTTTTTCTTTATTCCCACGTTCACCCCTCTTTGTTCAGTCCACCAGGGATCGAGGATGGTAACAAGTGGTGCCTCAGAACAGGGACTCCAAGGACATCAACGTCCTACAAAAGGGGTGAGTGTATTAGTTTCTTATTGCTGCCATAATGTGTTACCATGAATTTAGTGATTAAAGAAAACACAAACGTACTCTCTTACAGTTCTGGAGGTTGCATGTCCAAAATGGGTTTCAATGGACAACAATCAAGATATTGTGTTCCCAGTTAGGGATGCTATTGGGGATAATTGATTTCTTACCTTTTCCAGCTTCTGAGGCTGCCCCCATTTCTTTGTTTTCTCCCCCTTCTACCCCCAAAGGCAGCAAGGAGTGTTTTGTTTACATCTAATCACTCTGACACTCACCCTTCTGCCATCCTCCTTAAAGTACTTTTGTGATTACCTTGGCCTGCTTGGATAATTCAGAATAATCTCCTTATTGTAAGGTCAGCTACTTAGCAACCTAAATTGATGCCCTGAATTTCCCCCTGCCATGTACTTAACACATTCACAGTTTCCTAGGATTAGAATATGGACATCTCTGGGCTGTTAGTGGCTAATTATTTGGGGACTTCTCTTAAATATAATGACTCATTGGCAATTTTATGCTGGCCCATCTGTATCTAAATGTACCCTGTAGCAAGATTAATATTTTGTGTAAAGTCTCAGATGCCTGCATTAAAAAGAAGAGGCATGAAAGAAGCTATTTAGTTCTGATATCATCCATTACATTCCATTCTTTGCATATCTCAGATCCCCTTTTGGCCCCACAATATGTTTATTCTATTCTATCACTGATCTGTCAGTATCCAGTAATAATATATCGGCAGTTCTAAGACAAAAAGAACACAGCCCAAGGCATCACATTACTCGATGTCAAACAATACTACAAACCTATAGTAACGAAAACAGCATGGTACAGGTACAAAAATAGACATACCAACCAATGGAACAGAATAGAGAACCCAGAAATAAAGCTCCACACTTAAAGCCATCTAAACTTCAAAAAACTCAACAAACTAAGCAATGAAGAAGGGACTTCCTATTCCATAAATTGTTCTGGGATATCTGGCTAATCATATGCAGAAGAATAAAACTGAAACTTTAGTGTTCACAGTGTACCACCTAACTCAAGGTGAATTAAAGATTTAAATATAAGACCTCAAACCATAAAAATCCTAGAAGAAAACCTGGGAAACAGCATTCTGGACATCAGTCTTAGAAAGAATTTATGCCTATAGTCTCAAAAGTAATTGCAACAAAATCAAAAACTGACAGGTAGGACATAGTTAAACTAACAAGCTTCTGCACAGGAAAAGAAACTGTCAAGAGAGTAAACAGATGACCTACAGAATGGGAGAAAATATTTACAAACTATGCATCCAAAAAAGTTTTAATATGCAGAATCTATAAGGAACATAAAAAAGTAAAAAAAAAAAATTAAAATGGGCAAAAAACATGAACAGACACTTCTCAAAAGAAGACATGCAACCAGCCAGCAAACATGAAAAAACAAAAAAGGCTCAACATCACTAATTATCAGAGAGAGGAAAATCAAAATCACGATGAGATATCATCTCATATCAGTCAGAATGGCTATTGTTAAAAAGTCAAAAAACAATGGATGCTGGCAAGGCTGCAGAGAAAAGAGAACACTTAGATATTTTTGGTGAGAGTGCAAATTGGCTCAGACCAAAGCTGTTGGAGATATCTCAAAGAACCTAAAACAGAAGTACCAATTGACCTAGAAATCCTATTCCTGGGTGTATATCCAAAAGAAAATAAATCAGTCTACCAAAAAGACATATGCACTTGCATGTTCATTGCAGCACTATTCAAAATAGCAAAGACATGGAATCAACCTAATTGCCCATCAATGGTGAATTAGATAAAGAAAATGTGGTACATATACAACATAGAGCACTATGCAGCCATTAGAAATAACAAAATCATGCCCTTTGCAGTGACATGGATGCAGCTGGAGGCCATTATTCTAAGTGAATTGATGCAGGAACAGAAAGCCAAATACTGCAAATTCTCACTTATAAATGGGAGCTGAATATTGTGTACCTGTGAACATAAAGATGGCAATAATAGGCACTGGAGACTACTGGGAGTGAGGAAAGTGGGGGCCAAGGGTTGAAAAGTAACTGTTGGACACTGTGCTCAGGGCCTGGGGGCTGGGATCATTCATACCCCAAACCTCAGCATCGTGCAATATACCCAGGTAACAAACATGCACCAGGACATTCTGAATCTAAAATAAAAGTTGAAAAAGAAAAAACAAGACTTACAAAAGAAGAATAAGAGATAAAAGTTACAGCTATAGACACCATTGATCTAGTTGTTTCCAAAAACTAGCACTTATAAACACCCTTCTCTACAACACATTTTAGATTTCCACTCACACCACTACTTTTTCTAATATAGATTGGTCATGTAAGTAACCCAGAATTCTATCCCTGAGGTATTTGGCCTGTGACTATTGTTTGCTTGTCAGGATGTGGCTGCTTCATTTGCCTGTTAATGATTGTTCTTGGACACAAAACACCAGGAGGCATGTACTTAGTGAATGCCCTGAATTTTAGAGTTCACCCTTCTGCTCCCATTATGAGCTCACTACTATCTCCTTATGAAACTCACATTTGATTTTTGCTGCCTCTACAGTGACAAGTTTCAATCCTTGCTGGTCCATAGGCATAAAAACTGCAAAATGATCAGGCGGTAGTCTTAGCTTTAGATTTGGTGGAAACTTTACTGCTAACCAATGGTGCACCAAGGAGAAGGATGTAGAGTGCTCTTATTTCTAGGTTCAGGCAATAAGAGGGTGCACTGTATAGAATTAAAAAACAATAATAAACTATCTACATTTAGTCTACTTTTATTATCAAAATGTACCAGCATTTCTAAGCAATATCAGTGATAAAATACGCCTTCCTTTCAGGAATGAAAGCTTCTACCACTCTCCCCCAACCTTCTACCCCATCCTTCTGCAACCACTTCTGTTGCAGGGTTGAAGCTTCTATACCCCAGCTCCTAATCCCCTCTCCAAGATCCAGAACATATAATTCAATAAATTTGATTCTAGTACAAATTGTCTAAGTGGGTTATTGAGATTGATGTTTAAGAGAGCCACACAAAATTCTACCTTTTAATGTTTTTTCTGGTCAAGTATATTTTAGTTGGTGGATTCATAGCACCATATACTAGACATTCTCTCTCTCTCTCTCTCTCTCTATATATATATATATATATATATATACACACACCTTCTCATTCATGAAAAGTGTCACCCGCTTGTGCATCAGTTGCCTGCCCCTTTACGTGTCCATTAGAATGTTTCTTCAGGCTTTCATCTTCCAGATGAAGCAAATTGCAGTCTACTTAAATGAAAAAATAATTAATTTTTGTACATTGATTTTATATTCTTAACCTTTGCTGAAGTTGTTTCTCAGTTCCCACTGCGTTTTGGTGAAATCCTTAGGGTTTTCTAGATATAAAATTATATTGTACGTAAAGAGAGATAGTTTGACTTCTTTTGTTCCTATTTGTTTACTTTTTATTTCTTTTGCTTGCCCTGGCTAGCACTTCCAGTACTACGTTGAATAGAAGTGTTGAGAGTGAGCATTCTTGTCTCGTTCCAGTTCTCAAGGAGAATGCTTTCAGATTTTGCCTGTTGAGTATGAGGTTTGCTGTGGGTTTGTCATAGAAAGTTTTTATTATTCAGAGGTATGCTCCTTCAATGCCTAGTTTGTTGACTTTCTTTTTTAATATCTTGAAGAGATGTTGGATTTTTTTGAAAGCTTTTTCTTTGTATATTGAGATGATCATACAGTTTTGTAATTAATTCTATTTGTGTGATGAATCACATTTATTGATTTGTATATATTGAACAAACCTTGCATCCCAAGAATAAAACTCACTTAATCATAGTGAATTATCTTTTTGATATGTTATAGGATTTTTTTGGCTAGTATTTTGTTGATGAGTTTTGTATGTACTCATAAAGAATACTGGCCTATAGTTTTCTTTCTTTATTGTGTCCTTGCCAGGTTTGGTATTGGGGTGATACAGGTTCTTTAGAACAAGATAGAAAGTAGTCCCGCCTTGATTTTTGGAATTGTTTCAGTAGAATTGGTACCAACTCTTCCTTGCACATCTTACAGAATTTGGCTGTGAATTAGTCTGGTCTAGGGCCCTCTTTGGTTGATAGGTTTTCTAGTACTGTTTCAGTTTTTTAACTTGATATTCATCTGTTCAGTTTCACTTTATTCCTTATTCAATCTTGGAAGATTGTATGTTACCAGGAATATATTCAATTCTTCTAGGTTTTCTAGTTTGTGTGCATAGAAGGTTCATAGTTATTTCTGAGGACCTTTTGTTTGTCTGTGAAATTGGTTATAATGTCATCTTTGTCATTTCTGATGCTTATTTGGATTTTCTCTCTTTATTTTCTTTGTTAATTTATAGATCTTATTTATCTTTCCATACACCAATAACATTCAAGCTGAGAATAACATCAAGAATGCAATCCCATTCACAATAGCTACGAAAATAAAATATTAGAAATATATCTAACCAAGGATGTGAAAGATCTTTAAAGGAGAAATATGAAACACTGCTGAAAGAAATAAGAGATGACACAAACAAATGAAGAAAGTATTTCCTGCTCGTGGACTGGAAGAATCAGTATCATTAAAAGGTTCTTAATGCCCAATCTACAGATTTAGTGCAATCCCTATCAAAATACCAATGTGATTTCTCACAGAATTAGAACAAACTTTTCTAAAATGGGAGAAAATATTCACAAACCATGCATCCAAAAAAGGTCTAATATCTAGAAACTGTAAGGAACCTAAACAATTAAGCAAGAAAAAAACAAATAACCCCATTCATAAATGGGAAAAAACATGAACAAACAATTCTCATTAAAATTCTCGTGGATGAAGCTGGAAGCCATTATCCTCAGCAAAGTGACGTGAAAACAGAAAACCAAACACGGCATGTTCTCACTTATAAGCAGGAGCTAAACAATGAGAACACATAGACACAGGGAGGGGAACAGCACACGCTGGAGCCTGACGGGGGAGAATGGGGGCAGGGGAGAGAGTATCAGGAAAAATAGCTAATGCATGCCAGGCTTAATACCTAGGTGACTGGCTGATAGGTGCGGCAAACCATCATGGCATACATTTACCTATGTAATAAATCTGTGTATCCTGCACTCGTACCCCAGAAGTTAAATTAAATTTAAAAAGTCATACCAGTAGCCAGTAAACATATGAGAAAAATGCTCAGCATTACTAATTATCAGAGAGAGGCAAATCAAAACCACAATGAGATGTCATCTTACACCAGTCAGAATGGCTATTATAAAAAGGAAAAACAACAGGTGCTGGCAAGTGTATGGAGAAAAGGGAATGACCGTACACTGTTGGTGGAAATGTAAATTAATTCAGTCACTGTGGAAAGCAGTTTGAAGATTTCTCAAAGAACCTAAAACAGAACTATTGCTCAATGCAGCAATCCCATTTCTGGGTATACGTGCAAAAGAAAATAAACTTTTCTGCCAAAAAGACATGTGCACTTGCATATTCATTGCAGAACTCTTTATGATAGCGAAGATATGGAATAAACATAGGCACCCATCACTGGTGGACTGGATAAAGAAAATGTGGTACATATACACCATGGACCACTATGCAGCCATAAAAAAAATAATGAAATAACCCATCAACATGGATGCAGCTGGAGGCCATTATCCTAAGCAAATTGACATAGGAATAGAAAACCAAATACCGCATGCTCTCACTTATAATTGGGAGCTAAACACTGGGTACTCATGAACATAAAGATGAAAATAATAGAAACTGGGGACTGCTAGTGGGGGTGGGGGCCAGCAATGATACCATTGAAAAACTACTGGGTACTATGCTCAGTACCTGGGTGATGGGATCAGTCATACCCCAAACCTCAGCATCATGCAATATACCCAGGTAACCATCCTGCATATGTACCCACTGAATCTAAAAGTTGGAATTATATACATATACATATATATATAGAAATCCAGATGACATAAGCCAATTGTCACATTTCCTCTGTCTTATTCCCTTTATTCAAAGTGTTTTTATGTAGCATTCTGTCATTAAATAAGACACTCTAAGAGTTTCATAAAATGCTTAAGCCAAATAAGAAGGAAAAGCTAAATCTAGAATATCCCAGTAAAGATGAATCCCTGCTTTCTCCATGATAGACAAGGTATAGTAAAGTCAACTTCACACCAAGAGCTGATTGGTCTCCTAAGAAATGATACCACAGCAAAGGCTCAGCAGTAGATTCTGGTCCCGACAGAAGGTGATGGATTTGCTGTGGCTCTCTAGCATGAAAACGGACTTAGCTACTGTCACAGCTGAAAAAGCAATGCCTCATGGACTCTGATGAGTGACACAGGAGTTTACTATATTTGTGCTAATTTCTATGAGTCCATCCTCAAAACTCCTCCCAGACCTCTTTGCTTTTGGATCCCTGACAATCTAAAAAGGCAACATCCCCCTAATCAGTAGTTAACATACATACTTCTTCTAGACTACTCCTCTCTCCCTATAAATATGATGACCTACTGTAGCTGAAAGATTTGGAGAAGTTTTCCCTCATACTTAACCTTTTGGGGCCAAACACTGAGTGAAGGGTATAAAAGAACAGCAATCCATTTTCAGTTCATTTTGGTATATTGAGAACCAAACTCTCCTTTTCTGGTTATAGGAAATTCTACAAAGACAACAGGTACCACTAGAATAGAGGCATTTGTTCAACAGGGATAGGCATCGTGGGATCTGGGCTTCTTATTTCTGAAGCTTAATTATGTCTTTGAACCTGCTTGATTTCTACTCTGAATACACCAATTCCATTTTGCAAGAAATTGATGCTATTTGTACTCTATTTTATGAAATGGTGTGTCTTACAATATGCAACTCACGATGGCCAACTCTGGTACATTGTCAAATGACCTGTGAAGATCAAAGTCTCCACTCTGGCCAAGTGTTAGGTTGGTGAGAAAGTAATTGCAGTTTTTGCCATTCCAGTTGGCCTTTTTTTATTGTGATAGGTTTTAGTTCACAGGTCAGGGAACTCATGTAAGAAATCTATTGTTAAGTATAAATATTCCTATTATAAAATCAGGGTCTGGAGAAATAATTACCAGGTGTTTCAGTAAACCCATAGGCTCTATGGTGAGATCAATGTGTGTATTGACTCTATCACCTGGATTTTATAGGGAAGGGGCATCGTGTTATTTTTGTCCCTCTGTTAAGATTGTCAACGCCTATTCTGCATCTAATAATGCATGAAAGTTCTGAATATTTTCCTTTCCCAATGGATAGCTACTCTTAAAAATAGGCTTATCTCCCTTTGAGGGATAGTTTATAAGAGTAGTGATTATATATACTTGCTGTGACATGTTCGTATTAATATTTCCTCAAAAGTACCTGGGTTCCAGTTCAATCAATGGATTCTAGGCTGAAAAACGGTTTAAGTCTGGAAAACATTTGATAAATTGTGATTTTTTTTATTATGACATTTAAACATCGGCCTTCACTCTTCATTCACTTTCCTCACATTCATTCACCTGTCATCTTTTATGGTTGTTTATGTCAAGCAATAATTTCATTGAATTCCCATCTATTTTGCCACTAGAAGAAACAGCATAGTCTCTCAGCTTGTGTCAGTAATGCCTATAGTTAAAGTCTGCATGATTGTCATTCTGGTCTTGCTGATGATTATTTTATTAAGTTCATCTTACTCCTAGTGAGCTTATATAATGACCCCTAACTTCTGTTTTCCCAGAATCCTAATATCTTTGTAGACATTAGGTAGACACATTTCAGGCTGTATATCTTACCATCAATCTTTGCCCAATAGGACAGCCCCACTAAGTTTCTCAGATATATCAATATCTCCCTTACTAGTGCATTTCTTGTCTTGTTGTGAAGGAGTGCTTTCTGGGTCATCTTAAACATCATTCTCAGCCACTAGGTTCTCTCGTCTTACATAACAAATTTGCTCCACATGCCACACCTCAAAGGCAATTGAACCCCTAATTATCCACCTATTTTTTTTTTATTATACTTTATGTTCTAGGGTACATGTGCACAACCTGCAGGTTTGTTACATATGTATACATGTGCCATGTTGGTGAGTTGCCCCCATTAACTCGTCATTTACATTAGGTATATCTTCTAATGCTATCCCTCCCCTCTCCCCGCTCCCCACAATAGGCCCCGGTGTGTGATGTTCCCCTTCCTGTGTCCAAGTGATCTCATTGTTCAGTTCCCACCTATGAGTCAGAACATGCGGTGTTTGATTTTCTGTTCTTGTGATAGTTTGCTGAGAATGATGGTTTCCAGCTGCATCCATGTCCCTACAAAGGACACGAACTCATCCTTTTTTATGGCTGCATAGCATTCCATGGTGTATATGTGCCACATTTTCTTAATCCAGTCTGTCACTGATGGACATTTTATTCACCTATTTTGTTCTGACAGCTCCAACTCATTTACTGTAAACCATCATGTTTCCCAAAATTCAAATAGTTATTCCAGATACATATTCCAGATACTTCAGGTCTTGCCAATAAGTTAAATTTTGAGTCATGGGAAAGTGGTCCCGTATTGATAAACTTTCTCTCTTCCAGTCTTACATTCTTGCTTCTCTGGTCTAGCCCCATTAAGATTCTTACCCAGGCATTATCTTGCAGTTCCTGTCTGTACCTATTAACCACACTCTGAAGCTCTTTTTAAACGGTTTTCTCTTCTTATAACTGGGACAGTACTTTGGGGCCTGATGATTCTGAAGTTTCATTCTTCATTAATGAAGAAATAATGAAGGAAGGCAGTGGAAAATCTTGAAGAGGATAAACATAGTCATGCAAGGCATCTTTCTCAGATGAAAATTTTGCATAGTCTTCAGGCAATAAGAGACTTCCTCTAGCAAGGGGGAAAGAGCTATTTCTGCTAATTCAGAAGATTCAGAGAATTTGTGAGTTCGAGATCCTCAAGCACTTCCCACAAAATACCAATTCTAGGTCTCTGAGTTTCCCTCTTTTCTATGAGATGTTAGCATGAAAATCTTGCCAGAGATTTGACTTTAGCTTCCTTTATAATTCCACAACTTTCACTATCAAATCCCGGGCCAGATTTCCATCATAGTCTCCCACCTGCCTCCAGGAGATGAGTGTCATTTTAGACAGTGCAATCATGACCTTTTAACTTTCACAGTACATCCTGGACGGATAGTTTGCTGACTGCAGACTGTTACTTTCTTCCTTTGAAGTTTAAAAACCTGGCCATTAACAACTGTCAAACAATTTCTCAATGCTTATAATTACAAGTCGCCCATAACTGTCAAGTTCTCAATCTATTGCATAAAACAGTGCATCCTCTTTTATCTTTAATCCTCTCCTCAAGCAAAAATCTTAATAAATGGTGATGCTTATGTATATTAGGGATTATCATCAACCCAGTTATAAAATAAATGGGTTTGTTATTATCATTTGATGAGTAAGTAATCTAGTTCTACAATTTCTTTGTAAGATTCTAGCTCCTAAAGCCACTTCTATTCTTAAGCGTTTTAGGCAAATCCTTCAATCCCAGTAAAGGGAAAAAAAAAGAGAAAGATCTTAAACACTTATCTGAAAACACTGAGTACATGAATAAATGCAACTGAGGCTCAGTCCTACTTGTACCTTATGAGAGACAGCAAATTACACCTCTGAGTTGTGTATCTAAGTGGTGAGGAGGCTGGGATATATTCCTCTTCTAGGCAGAATAATGACCCCCAAAACCAATAAAAAAGAAGTCCAAGTCATAACCCTCTAATCTGGGAATATTGTAAGTTATATGAAAAATAATTAAAATTGCAGATGAAATTAAGTCACATTACTTTAAATTAGGAAGATTGTTTTGGATTATGCAGATGTGTCCAGTGTAACCAATTAGCAGGATTCTTAGAAGTAGTAGAGGCAGGCGGAAGAGGACAGTCAGGTCAGAGTTATGAGATGTAATAAGGACATAATCCAGTCTTACTAGATGTGAAGATGGGGCACAGAGGGCATGGGCTGAGGAATGTAGGCAACCATAGAAACTGGAAAGGCAAGGAAATAGATTAGCCCCATAGTCTCCAGAAAGGATAATAATACTACCAGCACATTGATTTTAAAACAGTGAGACTGTGTCAGACTTCTGACCTGCATAAGTGTAAAATAATATATTTGTATTGTTTAAGCCACTACATTTGAAGTATTTTGATATAGAAACAATAGGAAAATAATACAATGCCCCATACTTGCGTTCTTCTCTGCACCATTACTGTACTGATTTCTGCAGCCAGAGAAAGCTCCCAAGCAGAGTTTCAGGTGCTTCCAGAAAAAAAAAAGCTTATCATAGATACTGTGACAACAGTATCTGCTATAATATGAATGTCTGTAATTATTTTTATGAGGTAATATTATTTTGTAATAACAGTCAAAATGGTTAAACAGGAGGAAAAAATGAAAAAACAAACTCATTAGTTTTTGACTGTTAGATAATAATTGCGCATCTCTATGGGGTGCGTATTACATTTTTATATATGCATAAAATGTATAATAATCAAACCTTTGTTATTTAGCATATCTATCACTTCGAACATTTATTATTGCTTTATGTTTGGAATATTTTGAATCTTCTTTTCTAGCTATTTTGAAGTATGCAATATATTTTAAACTATAGTCACCCTACTGTGATATTGAATGCTAGAACTTATTCCTTCTAACTGTATGTTTTAATCTAACATTAGATTAATGTATAATCTAACCATAATGTTTAATTTAACGCCAACCAATCTCTCTTCGTTCCTTTCCCCTGAGTTTTTGGTAGCCATCATTCTACTCTTCACCTTCATGGGATCAAATATTTTTAGCTCCCATATGTGAGTGAGAACATGTGGCAAACTCATTCTTATCTGCAGATGATATGTTTGTGTACCTGAAACTCTAAAGAAAAAGAAATTTAATTGTTTTTGCTCATTATAAGGTGATTAAGAGAAATAATTGGGTACGAATGGTCCCTGGAAATATGTAACAAATAACCACCTCTTCAAAGATAAAATGGATGGACATTCTTGTGTTAGTTTTCTACTGCTGCATAACAAATTAACACAAACTTTATGGCTAATGATGACACCCACTTATTAGTTCGCACTTTTCTTTGTTAGTCCAGCACAGCATGACTGGCTTCCCTGCTCAGACTAAAATCAAGAGGTCAGCTATCTCCATTCTCATTTAAAGCTCAGGATCCTTGTGCAAGCTTATTCCTGTTATTGGTAGAGTTCAGTTCCTTGGAGTTGACTTATAAAAGTCCCTCTGTTCCTCCTGGCTTTTGGCCAGAAACCATTTTCAGTTCCTCATAATTATCTGAGGAGCCATTTCATCTTGAAACGAGGAACACAGTGCCAAATCCTGATACTTCAAATGTCTGCCTTCCGCTTCTGTGACCAGCTAGAGAAAACTCTCTGCTTTTCAAGGGCTCATCTGATCAGTCAGGCCTTCTCTCCTAGGTTAATCTCTCTTTTGCCATATAATGTAATAAAATCATGATGGTAACGATTCATCATACTCACATGCTCCACACAGGAGGTGAGAAGGGATTATACAAAGTATAAGATAATTGTGATCATCTTAGAATGCTGTTTACCACAATGCTTATTTACAAGAGGAAACGTTAAAATTTCTAAGAATAACTTTAAGACATTTGTAATAGCATTATAAAGAATCTTTAACTTGCTACTGTGTAGAACAGAAAGGATATTTCAAGAGGAGAAAAGTCTACCCTTCTGCTGGAAAAAAATACAGACTCATAAAATAAATGTGTAAAATGCTTCTTAAATTACTACTTAGTGTTAAAATTGATCAGTGTTAAGAAACATTAAGAGATTCCAATAAAAACACGTATACTCTTTCTGCCTCGGAGCACGTAAAGTCTCATGGGCTTTGGTTTGGAAACATGCCTGTTCCTGCACCTCCCTTCTTAGCTAAAGGAATGTGAACATTGACTGGTTAAGACCAATCACTGCTCTCCAGAGAAATGGCGGAGTTGGAAGACATCACCAAGTCATGTGGACACTTTTCCAAAGGCACTTCGGGAATGACTTAACCAACGTTAGGTCAGAAAACTAAGAAAAGTGGGTTAAAGGATGTGAAAGTTTTGAAAAATAGCCCTGGTTATGAAGAAATGCTTCATGGATGTAAACTGGAAGTCTACATCAGAACTTAGCCAGGCTAGCAGACAGTTTCAGATTTCGTAGTGTATGATTGCCCTTTGGAAAAGTTTTTATTGAATAAAATATGAACCTCCTTAACATTTTATTGAGAGAAGTTAGAAGAAAAGCAACAGTATTTATTGTAGTCCTGCTGTTAAAGACATTGCTAATTAAAAGCATCTTTTTTTGTAGGTAACTTTGAGAAAAAGATAATTTCTCACCTTAGTTTATGTTTTACAGTTGTTGGACACTATCAATCTGCTCAGTTTCTCATTTTGCTGTGATTTCTAAAACCTACAGGCAAATCTGTGGTCCATTTTATATACTGCATTTATATTATGCATTTGTTACTGTCCTGATGGATGCCCCACTTTTTAAAACACCTCCTTTTCTTTGTGTGATGATCTTATGTTAGCTTAAATATTTTATGATCAACCTTATAGGGGAATGCAAGATGTAAGAACACAGTTAAAGTATAGGCTGTCAGAAATATAAGATATTCTATTGAATTTGGACTAATTTTAGGGGATATTTTAATATTCTATCACCCTTGGTCATGTGCATCTCACCTTCCATTGTAACTCAGAAGGCTAGACTATTACTCAAGGTCTCTGTGTCTAACCCAAGATTATTGAACTGAATTAGGAATAATGATAGATTTTTCTCATCGATCAAGACATTCTAAAAGTCTGACAATATGTTTTTTTCTACAGTAATTTCACAAAAGACAAAGGCTAAAATAATAAAAAATCCAGGGCCTTCAAATTTATTTCCAAACTAACATTATTTACTTTTCACAGATCCAGTATTTTATGAGATATATAAAAACACACCTTCAATTCAGTGATAAATACTAAGGTACATACAAACACACATGTATATATACGTTTGTATTTGGGCTGATTGTGTGTGTGTGTGTGCACGTGTGTGTGTATGTATATGAAATTTCAATTAGAATGTTTTTGTAAGCATCATAAAATCAGGTATGTAAGTGGCAGAATTTAAAGTACTTCAGTGCAAATTATACCAATCTCATCTTATTTTAGATGATAGAAAATACTACTACTATTCATCAAATAGTAGTAGTTAACTGAGATATAATTACACATCTTCACATTTAGTTAGCTATCAAAATACCTATGGCTGCATTATACAATTTGCAAGTGTAAAGAGAAAGCATATGAAAAGGGGTTGCACAACACAGTTGTAGAGTAGGTGCTGTGCTTGTTTTTGCTATTTAACTTTCGGGTTCTTAACAATAAAATTAAAATATAGGAAGCTTATTACTGCTATGTTTTGTCCCAAAACATAAATAACATACTATATTGTAATTGCTAGAGATTGGGAGAAGAACAATGATCAAGATAAAGCAATAATAGATTAATTGTTGTCTCTATTTCAAAAACTTTTCTTATGTATTCCATGGCATGAATAAGCAAAAACAGAAAAAAATTAAGGAAGTGAAGTGCAGAGGATTTAGATTTCTAACACAGTGAATAATGGTAAGAGCTTTATACAGAACTAATTCAATCTTTAGAATTAATTTACTTAGATCCTGCATTACTGTGTCTCAACCATTTTCTAAATAGTAGCTTCCAAAAACTGAAGTAAATGCAAAGGCACACAGTAGTAAAATAAGTGGGAAAGAGAATGCCGTCATACGGTACTGCGTAAGCATTGTCAAATGAGGTATTTCTTGTTAAATATCATCAACTTTAATGAATGATTTCATTGTATGAAAATTCAAGTTACTTTTCATAATCTAAGTGTATACAAATGATTATTTTGTATGAACTACAATTTGTGATTATTTAATTACTTAAACTTTCTCAGTTCATCGTCTCCTTGACAGTGTCTAATGAAATTTCTTATTTAAACCATTTCATTATGGGATTTTGTTTGTTTGTTTCATCATTATAGAGAAACTCCTTAAAATAGTGGCTATACTTTTGACCATGTTTGAGGAATTGAAAAGAGATTTAAACTAGTAACCTAGAAAAGTATATTAATAAAACTGTTCTCAAATCCAAAGTGTATTGGTGTGTGTATATATATATATATACACACACACACAAATATATATATACACAAATATACAAAAATATATACAAAAAATATACATATATATCTGTATTTGTATATGGTATACAAATATATATATATATTTGTATTTATATAAATAAGAATGTAATAATAAAGCTTGTTCAATGAAAAGACATAAAGTTATAGACTTTTTGAGCCAGAAGAGACCTTAGACATTATGAAATGATGATTACTTTCTTTTCTGGAAGTACTCTCTAAGTCATAGTGCATTTTAAAGTGATATATTTTAATAGAATACACCAAACTTCATAAAATTAGAAATATACTGTCTCTCTTTCTTTCTAATTCCTGTACACACACACACACACACACACACACACACACACACACACACACAAAGAGTGCTTGTTAAAATTCTTTGATGCCAGCTGGTCATTTGCCGCCTTCTTCTCCAGGAAGAATAAAAACAAGTCCGGCCCCTTAATGTCCCCAGTAAAGTGACACCAATGCTGTCTTCACATCAAATCATCAGTTTATAGACTATAATCACATTGCCAAGCAGTTTTATTAACTTTTCTTTCTCTACGGATATTAGTGTCCTTAAATTTTTCTACTCTAAGTAAAACATGACCTCTAATTTCTACTTTATTTTATTTATTTATTTTATTTATTTATTTTTGAGATGGAGTCTAGCTCTGTCATCCAGGTTGGGGTGCAGTGGTGCCATCTCAGCTTATCACAACCTCCGCCTCCCGGTTTCAAGCGATTCTCCTGCCACAGCCTCCTGAGTAGCTAATTTCTACTTTATTAACAGAATGCTTTTACAAAACGGCCTTCCTATGTGTGTGGAAACTGTTGTAATTGTGTTGCCATTATGTGCAAAACAGCCCTCGCTACTGCAGCATTAAATTGCATTATGAGATAATTCATAAATTTAAAAAATCATTGAAAATTCTACAAGCATGATATCTGGCAACATATATTCTCTAAGTTCTACTCAAAATTAAATATAATAGAGTACGAGTTACAAATTTTAAAAATCACTCTGTTAATATTACAAAAATTGTTTGGTAATGTTTGGCCTTTCTTATGAAATTTTTGTGCAAGACTAGGCTCTATTTTAAGACCCCAGTTTCGATCATGTCCAGCCTGTAACGTAGTATTTGGATCACTCTGTGTTCTACTTAGACTAGATAGTGGGAGACATGTGGAGGAAATGAAGGGGCAAAGCCATGGCTACAGTACAGATTATCTAAAATCTTTGAAACCTCCAGCTTAAATCTTTCCTGCATCTAACTATAATAAAACAACCTCTCCTTCATGCTATTTGAGTTCCATTTTTTAAAATCCCTTATTTTAGCCTAGGGAGGATCCAGGAAGCAGGATGTGAAAAGGAAGTCAAACTCAGGTTGACGAATTAAGTTTTATTATTGTAAAATATTCATAACTTACAATGTCACATTTTATCCATTTTAAGTATACGGTTCATTGATATGCAGTGCATTCTCATTGGTGTGCAATCATTACCACTATACATTTCCAGACATTTTTCATAATTGCACACTAACACTCTGTACCCATTAAACAATAACTCCTCATATCCCTCCCTCTAGCCACTGGTAACCACTGTTCTCTCTGTCTCTATGAATTCCATTATTCTGGGTATCTCATATAAATGGAATCACATAATATCTTTTAGTGTCTTGTTTATTTTAAATGTCTTCAAGTTTTACCTGTGTTGTAGCATGTATTAGAAATGTATTGCTTCCTAAGGCTGAATAATAATCAATTGTAGGTATATACCGTATTTTGTATGTCTTTTTATTTGGGAATAGACATTTGGATTGTTTCCACCTTATGGTTATTGTGCATAGATACTCTGTACATGGGTGTACAAATATCTGTTTTAGTCCCTTTTTCAATTCTTTTGTCTACATGCCCAGAAGTGGAATTGCTGAATAATATGGTAATTCTGTGTTTATGTTTTTTAAGGAACCACTTTTTTAACAATAGAAGCTTGTTTATTTTATTTCATACTATGAATTCTGATTGAAATGCTTAAAATGCTGTCATACAATTGAGTTTCCTAAAAATAATCATATACAGTGCCAGCACATTAATATTATGTGGCCAATGTATATCTTTACAAAACTGAATTGAGTTTTTACTGCAATGGACTAATACAGGCATGTGTATTGTGTATTAATATAGCTAAAATATAGAGTTGAAGGGCATGCCTTGATAGAGTGAAATTTGTATTTGGGTCCAATTTATAGATTGCATTCGAAGAAGATGATTGTTAAAAGTAAGCAAGAATCAAGAAGCTATTTTGAAGAACAGCCGCATATCATATAAACAAGACCGAAAGGCAAAGGATATTGAGATTTTATGCAAATTATGCTGCATATTTAACACTGATAACCTGAAGGAACCCCTTTCTGTTTGTCTAGCTGACTTGTTGTGTGATTACTTTTACCACTCAGAGCAGTCTCCTCACATGTCGCAGATTTTATTATGCTCCAGATTTTTCAGCAAATAAGCATATAATAAATGGAAGGCCTCTGTCCAAAATAATAAAAATGGCTAAAATATTCTCTTGATTTCTCTTTGTTTTGAAAGCTATAAAAGTCATTTCATAATTTTTTCACAAGTATATTTAAATATTGTTTAACTTACTGCCTATATTTGCATCTTTTATGTAAATCCTACACAAAACCATATGTAATAGTAATTTGGTAGTACCTGAAAATAATGTTTTTTCATTTTTAAGGTAAAACACTGAACACGAAAACATTTAGAAAAAATTTTTAGTTTGTATCCTGCAAGTTTTCATCCAAAAAATTGTGTTATAATATAAGTCTTGCTTAGATTGCTTATAAATCGTTTTATGTATACAGATTAATCAGGGCCCTTACTTGCATTCATACATTTGAAAATGTATATACTAAACATATATGCAGTTAGTTATGTTTATTAGTTAAAATATATTAATAAACAGATTCTGTAATTTTGTTCGTCCAAGTTTGTTGCCAGTATTGTATTTATTGCTTATCAATTCTATTCTCTTTCTGTATATGTTCAACACACTTGATGTATTAAATAATGTATGAATATGTATCAAATGATTCCGTGACATTCCTACATTTAGTATTATCAGGAGCAAGCAAAACCTCTGCAGATAACCATCATTCCTTTTGTGGTTATTAACTGACACTCTGAAGAATACAGAAGATGGTTTAAATTAAGAAGATATCAAATACAAGAAACAAAACAAACAAACAAGAACTTCAAATATTTCTATTAAAGAAAAATTATAAAACTTACATTGAAACTCACTAGAAATGGTACATAACTTCTGAGATCTCTTGACTTCTGGGAGATCTTTCTTTCTCATGAAAAAAATTTCTTCTTTCTCCATAAGAAAAATTTTGAAAAATGAAATATGTAAATAAAAGTTGAGCCAATGGTTCCTGATCTAGTTTGGCTCTGTGTCCCCACTCAAATCTCACGTTGAATTATAAGCCACACATGTTGCAGGAGGGGCCTGGTAGAAGGCGAATTGAATCATGGGGGCAGACTTCCCCCTTGCTGTTTTTGTGGTAGAGTTCTCAGGAGATCTGGTTGTTTAAAAGTGTGTAGCACTTTCCCCTTTGCTCTCTCTCTCTCTCTTTCTCCTGCCACCATGTGAAAATGTGCTTGCTTCCCCTTTTCCTTTCTGCTGTGATTGTAAGTTTCCTGAGGCTTCCCAACGATGCTTTCTATATAGCCTGCAGAACTGTAAGTCAATTAAACCTCTTTTCCTTATAAATTGCCCAGTCTCAGGTAGTTTTTATAGCAATGTGAGAACTATTTACAATTTTCAAACTATTTATAATTTTCAAATTATTTACCATCATAAGCTCTGTTCCATTATTCTAATATAAGATATTAGGTACTATAGCATATCTTTTATTGACAATAGCATGTGCCAAGTAATAATTTAATAATTTTCTGTGAATCATAGCATATGTCATATGGAAACTCTGATCACCAAAAAAATGTGTCTCAGCATGAAATAAATATAATTGCAATCAAAAGTAAATAAATATGTAAAAGTGAAGCACAAAATGTGACCTTTATAACAACCTTGTTATTTCTATTATGCTTATTGAAATGAAAGTGCTTTGAGAATATCCATTATTCTTTTAAATGCACTACAGGAACCTGAGGCCTCTGGGATAGAAATCATTGGAATTCGAGTTATGTGCTCACATAAGCAGATTCAGACATGTAATTGCTTTTAAATAATTCTCCAATTTATTGCACCTATTATAGGATGCATATAAAAAAACTATATATATACGTGTGTGTGTGTGTGTGTATATATATATATATATTTTTAGATGGAGTCTTGCACTGTCACCCAGGCTTGAGTGCAGTGGCACAGTTTCGACTCACTGCAAGCTCCGCCTCCCAGGTTCAAAGCAATACTCCTTCCTCAGTATCCCAAGTAGCTGGGACTACAGGCACCTGCCACCATGTCCGGCTAATTTTTTGTATTTTTAGTAGAGATGGGGTTTCACCGTTTTAGCCAGGATGGTCTCGATCTCCTGACCTCATGATCCACCTGCCTTGGCCTCCCAAAGTGCTGGGATTACAGGCGTGAGCCACTGTGCCTGGCCAACAAAATGTATTTTTAAAGATAAAGAATAAAACCAGAAACTATGGTTCATGATAAAAAGTGTGGATTTTCATATTCTTTTTTTTTCTGAATCCATTGCTAATGTTTGCATTCTTGAGGGCTACAAGAATTTCACTTGAATTGCTTCCATCACCCTTCTTCACAACGTCATTTTTCTTTTTATTAAAAAGAATTTTATTAAAGTATAATAAACACACAATAAAATTTACTCATTTTAGTATACTATTCAACAATTATTAGTAAATTTACAGAGTTGTACAATCATCGGAACAATCTAGTTGGAAAATATTTCCATTACATCAGATAACATTTTGCTGACCATTTGTAGACAATCCTTCTTCTCACTGACAACCCCGGGAAAACACTAATCATCTTTCTGCCTCTAGCAGCAGATGTTTCGTGTAAATAGAATCATGCAATATATGATCTCTTGAGTCTGGCTTCTATTAGCATTATACTTTGGAATCATCCATGGTTTATTATATATCAGTAGTGTATTCCTTCTTATGCTCAATAGCATTCCATTGTATTCCATTTTGTTAGTTTTCTAAGGCTGCCATAAAAATGTACCAAAAACTTGGTGGCTTAAGAAAACAGAACTTTATTCTCTCACAGTTTCTGAAAGCTAAATGTTTGAAATCATAGCATCAGTAGAATCATACTCTCTTTGATCGTCTAAGGGGAAAATCCTTCCTTACTCCTTCCTAGCTTCTTCTAGTTTCTGGTAATCCTTGGGCATTCCTTGGCTTGCAAAGGCATCATTCCAATCACTATCTCCATCATCATATGGCAATTCTTCCTGTTTGTCTCTGTGTCTCTTGTGTTTGCTCTTCTTATAAAGAGACCAGTCATTAGATTAGGGCCTACTTTAATCGAGTATGACTTCATTTTAAGTAATTACATATGCAAAGACCCAATTTCCAAATGAAGTCACATTCAAAGTTTCCAAATTAAGACGGATTTTTGAGGAGACAGTATTCAACCCAGTACATGTATTTTGTTTATGCATTCACCAGTTGATGTACAAGTGTATTATTTCCAGCTTTTGGCTATTATCAATAATGTGGCTGTAAATACTTGCATGTATGTGGTTGTGCAGACTATATTTTCTTTTCCCTTGAGCAAATACCTAGGAGTGAGATCACAGGGTGGCATGATAAACACGTTTTTTTTTTTTTTACAAAACTGTCAAATACTTTCCCAAAATGGCTGTACCATGTTGCATTCCTAAGAAGCGGATGAGTTCCAGCTTTTCCCCCTCTTCACCACACCTGTTATTGTTTGTCCTCGTTATTACTGCCATTGGAGTGGTATGAAATAGTAATTGTTTTCCTTACAATGTGCATTTTCCTAATGAATAATAATGTTGAACATCTTTTTAAGTGTTTATCAAACATACATATATTTTCTGTGGTGAAATGCCTGTTCAAGTATTTGGTTAATTTTTAATTGTATTATTAATCTTTTTACTATTAATATCCAGATAAATTATTTTCTCAAATATTCAACTTGCAAATATTTCTCCTAGTTTATGGCTTGTATTTTTATTTCCTTATTGGTGTTCTTTCAAGCAGAAAAGTTGTTTGTTTGTTTTTTAAAGGCCCATGTGTGTTTTATTAATAAATCTAACAGTGCCAATTTAAACAAGTCAGACAATTAAAGTCTCTTTATATTCCATAAAATACTACAGAAAAGTTTATTTGTGTTTCAATAAAAATACTATCATTTTAGAACAGGCAGCTAATAGCAACAGTGCAGTTAAAGGGTTTTGCAAATAAATTTTAAAAGGGACTACTGCCTGTTCTTCAATTCCTTTTTTCTTTTTATAAAAAAGACCTATTAAAACTGTTTGACAGATTTTGAGTTAAAAAATTGTTAAAACATTCTCTATATTTAATTTCAATTTTATAGTGGATTGTAGGAAGATGCTTATGAAACAAATACAACATTTGTTTCAAGTACATGTCTTTAAATTATAGACTTATAAGTATGTAAACAACTGCATAATAAAAGGTTTCCAAAAGCTGCCTATAAGAAATCAGGCAAATTTTACCATAAGCAATAAACCATTCTAAGCCATCCAGACAGTCTCCATAGCCTCACCAGCATGATAACAAGCTTTAACCAAACAAAACAAAAACGAACAAACAAAAGCATTTTGCAATTTGTTGCTGCAAAATAGGGAGAGAAAAGAGTGTATAAATCTTATGGACTCACAACAGTCAATATAATTTAAGGGAAAATAAAATCAATAAGGTTGATGTTGTTTATTGTTTAGAAAGTCTAATTCTTTCTTTGGGAAGCCGAGGTGGGCAAATCACGAAGTTAGGAGTTTGAGGCCAGCCCAACCAACATGGTGGAACCCCATCTCTACTAAAAATACAAAAAATTAGCTGGGTGTGGTGGCGGGCACCTGTAATCCCAGCTACTCAGGAGGCTGAGGCAGGAGAATTGCTTGAACCCGGAAGGCAGAGGTTGCAGGGAGCTGCGATCATACAACTGCACTCCAGCCCTGGTGACAAAGTGAGACTCCGTCTCAAAATAAACAAAAACAAAAAAGAAAAAAGGAAGGAAGGAAGGAAGGGAGGGAGGGAGGGACGGAAAGAAAGAAAGAGAAAGAAAGAAAGAAAGAAAAGAAAGAAAAAGAAAGAAAGAAAGAAAGAAAGAAAGAAAGAAAGAAAGGAAGGAAGGAAGGAAGGAAGGAAGGAAGGAAGGAAGGAAGGAAGGAAGGAAGGAAGAAAGAAAGAAAGAAAGAAAGAAAGAAAGAAAGAAAGAAAGAAAGAAAGAAAGAAAGAAAGAGAAAGTTGAATTCTGCTGTTTTCTTGGGACTCTGGACACCATATCACTGAACAAATGGAAAACTCCACAGTGTTGCTATACACCAGCTGGGGTGTCATCCAAACTCACAGCAAATAAATGGCATCCAGTGCTCACCATCCATACCACAACAGGAGGCCATTTTATTTTCATGGATGTGGATGAAATATAATTTCTTCAGCAAACTCAGCAAAAGTTTTTCAAAAATGAACTCAGCACTTAAAGAAAAATAGAAAATGAAAACACAAAATCCTAAGAAGTAAATAAATGCTCTGCATCAGCACACTGGTATCAAAAGTTGTTAACATGTAATAAAGTCAAATGTATTCTTTAAAAATTAGATCATGCTCTAGCATTTTTGATTCAGAAATTCTAATATTTATAATAATCTGTGAGAAAAATAAATACTGTTTACCACTTTGTACAAATGATAGATAACCTCATTCATGTTTTTAAAAACTACTATATAATATTGTGTGATGAAAGAAAGTTAATACTTAGCTAGTTTCTACTTAGCTACACATTTTGCATATTTTCATTTTTTATTTAACCTTTGAACATTGTGCTTTTAGGACAGTTTTCCATACACCACAGACTTGTGTGTAATTTTTGTGCATGTGGTTGTGGTTGTGGTTGTGGTTGTGTGTGTGTGTATTCACCTGCATTACAGATAAATAACTCACTTGTTAAAGATTACAGTTTTAAAGATATATATGTGTGTCTACATATATGTATGTATTGTGTGAGAATGTGTGTGTGTATGTGTGTGTTTGGGTAATTCATTCACCAACTCTGTAAACATTATTGAGCACCTACTGTGAGACAGATGCTATGCCTGGTACTGGGGATTCACCAGTAAACAAAGCAGATAATTTTATTTATGGAATGTAAATTCTAATCTAAAAAACGTGGAATCAGGGGTTAAGATGGCAGATAGGAGGCAGGACTAGCTTGCAGCTCCCGCTTGTATGGACAGAACAGTGTGTGGAGACTCACATCATGCATCTTTGCTCCAAGAACTACCACAGGAACATACCAGGAAAGCCAAGAGAATCCACAGACCCTTCGAAGGAACTGGATCACCACTTCAGGCTTCCTGAGATGCTGAAAAACTGAGTTTGCTTACTTTCTCAACAGAGGGGCTCATGGTCTGGAGTCAGTTCTCAGCCTTGGTCACTGGCTCCTGGAAATAGACTCAGTGCTGTTGGGAGGGCATGATGGGAGGGAGTTCGGCCGTTAGCACTGCGGGCTGTATGGAAGCGGTGTGAAGCCTGTGATTGTCAGCTTTCCCCCACTTCCCTGGCCACCTGTATAACTCAGCAGAGGCAGCCATAATCCCCCTGGGAATATGACTCCATTGGACTCAGAACAACACCTCCATCCCCCATAGCAGTCGCAGCAAGCCCTGCCCAAGGAGAGGTTGAGCTCAGACGCACCTATCCCTGACCTCATCTTGTGGTCTTTCTCTACCTGCCCTGGTAGCTGAAGACAAAGGCCATAATCTCTTAGGAAATCTATGTCCTTGCTCACTGCCTGAGAAACTTCAATACTTAACCAAGTGTTCCTAGGACAAGTTTGCGTCCTGCCTATAGGACCACAGCTTATGTGTTCTTGAAAACACTGCTTCCTGGCTGGAGACCAACCAACACAAAACGAGTACACTAAACAAACAAAACCAAGGACCCTCACAGAGTGCCCTTCATTCCTCTGCTACCTCCACCAGAGAAGATGCTGGTATCCACAGCTACAAGATCTCAAGACAGATCACATCGCAGGTCTCTTTGCAGACACTCCCCAGTAACAGCCAGGACTCCAGTATCTCTGCTGGGTGGCTAGACTCAGAAGAGCAAAAACGATCACAACAGTTTGGCTTTCAGAAAGCTCCATTTCTAGGGGTAACGTGAGAGCACCACATCAAGGGAGCATGCCGTGGGATGAAAGAACCTGAACAGCAGCCCTTGAATTCCAGATCTTCCCTCTGACCTAGTCTACCCAAATAAGAAGGAACCAGAAAAACAATTCTGGTGATGTGAGAAAACAAGGTTCTTTAACAACCCCAAAAGATCATACCAGCTCACCAACGATGGATCCACGCCAAGATAAAAAGCTCTGAAGTACCAGAAAAAGAAATCAGAAGGTTGATTATTAAGCTAATCAAGGAGGCACCAGAGACATGTGAAGTCCAACTTAAAGGAATCAAAAACATGATACAGGATATGAAAGGAAAATTCTTCAGTGAAATAGATAGCATAAATTAAAAAATCACAATTTCTGGAAATAAAGGACACACTTAGAGAAATGCAAAATGTACTGGAAAGTTTCAGCAATAGAATTGAACAAGCAGAAGAAGGAACTTCAGAACGCAAAGACAAGGCATTTGAATTAACCCAATGTGTCAAAGACAAATAAAAAATAGATTTTAAAAAAATGAACGAAGTCTCCAAGAAGTTTGGGACTGTGTTAGATGTCCAAACCTGAGGATAATTTGTGTTCCCAAGGAAGAAGAGAAATCTAAAAGTTTGGAAAACGTATTCAAGGAAATAATTGAAGGAGACTTTCCTGGCCTTGCTAGACATCTAGACAACCAAATAAAAGAAGTTCAAAAACACCTGGGAAATTCATTGCAAGAACATCATCACTTAGGCAGTCATCAGGTTATCTAAAGTCAAGATGAAGGAAAGAATCTTAAGAACTGTGAGGCAAAAACATCAGATAATCTATAGAAGAAAACCTATCAGATTAAGTGCAGGTTTCTCAGCAGAAACCCTACAAGCTAGAAGGGATCAGGGTCCTATTTTTAGCTTCCTTAAATAAAACAATTATTAGCCAAGAGTTTTGTATCCAGTGAAACTAAGCTTCATAAGTGAAAAAAAGATAGTCTTTTCCAGACAAACAAATGCTGAGATAAATTGTCACTACCCATCAGCACCACAAGAACTGCTAAAAGAGCTCTAAATCTTGAAGCAAATCCTCAAAATACACCAAAAATAGAACCTCTTTAAAGTATAACTCTCACAGGACCTATATAACAATAACACAATTAAATATAAAACAAAGTATTCAGGCAAACAATAGCATAATGAATAGAATCCTACTTCAAATCTCAATGCTAACATTGAATGTAAATGGCCTTAATGCTCCACTCAAATGATACAGAATGGCAGAATGGATAAGAATTCTCCAATCAAGTTTCTGCTGTCTTCAAGACTCACCTAACACATAAGGACTCACATAAACTTAAGGTAAATGGGTGGAAAATGATATTCCATGCAAATAGACACCAAAAGTGAACATGAGTAGCTATTCTTATACCAGACAAAACTAACTTTAAAGCAACAGCAGTTAAAAAAAAAAACACAAAGAGATACATTATATAATGGTAAAAGGACTAGTTCAAGAGTAAAATATCACAATTCAGAATATATATGCACCTAACACTGGAGCCCCAAATTTACAAAACAATTACTACTAGACCTAAGAAATGAGAGAGATGGCAACACAATAGTAGTGGGGGACTTTAATTCTTCACTGACAGCACTAGACAGGTCATCAAGACAGAAAGTCAACAAAGAAACAATGAACTTAAACAATACCCTACGACAAATGAACTTAACAGATATTTACAGAACATTCTACCCAACAACTGCAGAATATACCTTCTATTTATGAGCACATGGAACATTCTTTAAGATAGACTGTATGATAGGCTACAAAATAAGTCTCAGTAAATTTAAGTAAATTAAAATGACATTAAATACTCTCTCCGGCCACAGTGGAAAAAAATTGGAAATCAACTCCAAAAGGAACCCTTAAAACCATGCAAATACATGGAAACCAAATAACCTCCTCCTATGATCATTGGGTAAACAATGAAATCAAGATGAAAGCTTAAAAATTCTTTGAACTGAACAATAATAGTGAAACAACCTACTGAAATCCCTGGGATACAGCACAAGCAGTACTAAGAAGAAACTTCATAGCAATAAATGCCTACATCAAAAAGTCTGAAAGAGCATGAATAGAAATGTAAGGCCACACTTCATGGAACTGGAAAAACAAGAACAATCCAATCCCAAACCCAGCAGAAGAAAAGAAATAATGAAGATCAGAGCAGAACTAAATGAAATTAAAACAAACAAACAAACAAAATACAAAAGATAAATAAAACAAAAAGCTAGTACTTGGAAACACAAATAAAGTTGATGGACCATCAGTGAGATTAACCAAGAAAAGAGAGAAGATCCAAATAAGCTTAGTTAGAAATAAATGAGAGATATTACAACTGATATGACAATGATACAAAAGATTATTCAAGGCTTCTATGAACATCTTTATGGACATAAACTAGAAAACATGGAAGAGACAGATAAATTCCTGGAAATACACAATCCTCCTAGATTAAACCAGGAAAATATAGAAACTCTGAACTGACCAATATCAAACAGTGAGACTGAAATAGTAATAAAAAAATGCCAATGAAAAAAGTGCAAAACCAGGCAGATCTGTTGAACTCTATTTGACATTCAAGCAGTCCTATTGACACCATTCCAGAAGACAGAAAAAGAGAGAATTCTTCCTAAATCATTCTATGAAGCCAGTGTCACTCTAATACTAAAACCAGGGAAGGACATAACAAAAAAAGAAAACTACAGGCCAATATCTCTGATGAACATAGATGCAAAAATTCTCATCAAAATACTAGCAAACCAAATCCAACAGCATATCAAAAAGATAATCAACCATGATCAAGTGGGTTTCATAACAGGGATGCAAGGATGGTTTAACATACATAAGTCAATAAATGTGATATGCCACATAAACAGAATTAAAAACAAAAATCACATGATCATCTCAAAAGACACAGAAAAAGCATTTGGCAAAAATTCAGCATCCCTTTATGATATAAAACTCTCAGCAAAATTGGCATAGAAGAGACATACCTTAAGGTAATAAAAGCTATATGACAAACCCACAGCCAACATTATACTGAATAGGGAAAAGGTGAAAGCATTCCCCCTGAGAGTAGAACAAGACAAGGAATTACTTTTACCACTTCTGTTCAACATACTAATAGTATTGGAAGTGCCAGCCAGAACAATCAGACAAGAGAAATAAATAAAGGGCATCTGCATCAGTAAAGAGGAAGTCAAACTGTCACTGTTTGCTGATGATATGATTGTATACCAAGAAAAGCCTAAAGACTCAACCAAAAAGCTGCTAGAAATGGTAAAGGAATTAAGTAATTTCAGGACACAAATTAATATACACAAACCAGTAGCTCTGCTTTACACCAACAGTGGCCAAGCTGAGAATGAAATCAAGAACACAACCCCTTTTTAAATAGCTGCAAAAAAATAAAATAAAACACTTAGGAATATACCTAGCCAAGGATGTGAAAGCACTCTACAAGGAAAACTACTAAACACTGCTGAAAGAAATCACAGACGACAAGAAAAAATGGAAACACATCCTATGCTCATGGATGGGTAGATCAATATTGTGAAAATGACCATACTGTCAAAAGCAATATATAAATTTAATGCAATTCCAATAAAAATATCACCATAATTCTTCACAGAACTAGAAACAACAATCCTAAAATTAATATGGAACCAAAAAAGAGCCCACATAGCCAAAGCAAGACTAAGCCAAAAGAAAAAATCTGGAGACATCACCTTACCCAACTTCAAACTATACTATAAGGCCATAGTCACCAAAATAGGATGGTACTGGTCTAGGACACAGTCATATAGGCCAATGGAACAGAATAGAGAACCAAGAACTAAAGCTAAATACTTACAGCCAATGGATATTTGACAAAGCAAACAAAAACATAAAGTGCGGAAAGGATACCCTATTCAACAAATGATTCTTTGATAATTGGCAAGCCACATGTAGAAGAATGAAATGGGATCCTTTTCTCTTACCTTATACAACAGTCAACTCAAGATGGATCAAGGACTTAAATCTAAGGTCTGAAACCATAAAGATTATAGAAGATAACATTGGAAAAACCCTTCTAGACATTGACTTAAGCAAGATGCCTTCATCATGACCAAGAACCCAAAAGCAAATGCAACAAAAACAATGATAAATAGATGGGACAATTAAACTAAAAAGCTTCTGCATAGCAAAAAAAAAATAATCAGCGGAGTTAACAGACAACCCACAGGGTGGGAAAAAAATCTTCACAATCTGTACATCTGAAAAAGGACTAATATCCAGAATTTACAAATAACTCAAACAAATCAGCAAGAAATAAAACAAACAATCCCATCAAAAAGTGGTCTAAGGACAGGAATAAACAATTCTCAAAAGGAGATGTGCAAATGGCCAACAAGCATATGGAAAAATGCCCAGCATCACTAATTGTCAGGGAAATACAAATCAAAACCACAATGTGATACCACTTCATGCCTGCAAGAATGGCCATAATCAAAAAATCAAAAAGTAATAGATGTTGGTGGGAATACAGTGAACAGGGAACACTTCTACACTGCTGATGGGAATGTAAACTAGTACAACCACTATGAAAAGCAGTGTAGAGATTCCTTAAAGAACTAAAAGTAGATCCACGGTTTGATCCAACAATCCCACTACCTGGAGGAAAAGAAGTCATTATATCGAAAAGATACAGGCCGGGCGCGGTGGCTCAAGCCTGTAATCCCAGCACTTTGGGAGGCCGAGACGGGCGGATCATGAGGTCAGGAGATCGAGACCATCCTGGCTAACACGGTGAAACCCCGTCTCTACTAAAAAACATACCAAGAAAACTAGCCAGGCGTAGTGGCGGACGCCTGTAGTCCCAGCTACTCGGGAGGCTGAGGCAGGAGAATGGCGTAAACCCGGGAGGTGGAGCTTGCAGTGAGCTGAGATCCGGCCACTGCACTCCAGCCTGGGTGACAAAGCGAGACTCCGTCTCAAAAAAAAAAAAAAAAAAGAAAAGATACTTGCACATGCATGTTTATAGTGGGACAATTTGGAATTGCAAAAATATGGAATCAGCCCAAATGTCCATCAGTCAATGAGTGGATAAACAAAAGGTGATATACATATGTGTGTGTGTGTGAAAATGTGGTATATATAAAATATATATTTTATATATATCATATCATATATGTATGAGTATATACATGTATATGTATGTGTATATACATATATACACATGTATATAGGTACTTATATTTGTATGTATGTACATACACACACGTATACCATGGAACATGACTCAGCCATTAAAAGGAATGAAAAAATGGCAACGTGGATGGACTTGGAGACTATTATTCTAAGTGAAGTAACTCAGGAATGGGAAGCCAAACATTGTATGTTCTCACTCATATGTGAGAGTTAAGCTATGAGGATGCAAAAGCATAAGAATGATACATTGGACTTTGGGAACTGGGGGAAAAGGTGCAGGTGGTGAGGGATAAAAGATTGCATTGGATACAGTGTACACTTCTTGGGTGATGAGTGCACCAAAATCTCAGAAATCACCACTAAAGAACTTATTCATGTAATCACACACCACTTGTTCCCCAAAAACCTACTGAAATACAAAAATAATTTTTTAAAAATGTGAAATCAGCGATGATTACAGTAGAAAGAAGAAAAACTATGCCGTGTAATGTTAAGGGGAGTAGTGGGAAAGGACAAAATATTGGAAATGGACTGAGAGATGTTTGGTATTACAGATGAAGTAATTTGTGAAAATCTTCTGTAATGATTGGACATTTTAGCAAAGATGTGAATAATGTGAATAGCAACTTATGTAAAGAAAAATCTGAGGGGAGGGCGGAGTGGGGAGGGATAGCATTAGGAGATATACCTAACGTAAATGACGAGTTAATGGGCGCAGCACACCAACATGGCTCACGTATACTTATGTAACAAACCTGCATGTTGTGCACATGTACCCTAGAACTAGAAGTATAGTTCAAAAAAAAAAAAAAAAAAAAGAAAAGAAAAATCAGAAGAAAGAGTATTCTAAACTGAGGAAATAGTAAGTTAAGGTATTGAGATGGTAAAAATTTAACGTATTTGAAAAGAAGGAAGAAAGGCAGTGTGCCTGGAGAAATACAGACAGAAAGGAAAGTGACAGGTGATCAGTTAAGAAATTAACAGGAGTCAGTCAATGTAAAACTTTGAATGTAATGATATAATTCTTACACTTTCATCTCAGAGTGATAAGAGTCATTTGAAAAGATATAGCATTTTAGTGATGTGATTCAAAAAAATGAGTATTTGGTGATAGCAGGAAATTCAGATCCATATACCTTTGCAGCTGTGCTATCTAATATGGTAGGCTCAAACCACCTGTGAATATTAAATACTTGAAATGATACTGCTCTGAATTGAGATATTCTGTAAGTGTTAAAAACACAGTGGATTTGAAGACTTAGCAAAAATAAGTAAAATAGCTCATTTATTTTTTCATATTGATTAAATGCTGAAATAATTATATTTTGGATATACTGTGTTTAGTTAAGACAAATAGATCATTAAATGGATTTCACCTTCTTATGTACATGTTCTTAATATTATGAACAAAAATTAAAGTTACATATGTGACACATGAGATTTATTATGGACAGTTCTAGTATAAAACTTTATGTTACAGGAAGAGTGTTAACATATTTCCTGGTACCAAGATAACTATAATAGATATCTATGCCCCTAACTGCATTCTCATTTAATGTTCATAGAAATGACATGAGGTAGACTGTTGATTAATAAAAGATATCACCAAGTTAGATTACTCTAGGTTGTAGAATGCAAGAAGGAGAACTAATCAATTGAGAAAGACTGTAGTCCTGGGATCATAACAGGGTAACTGAAAAGACAGCCTTAGTAGATTTGATGTAGTGTAACCAAGTCAAAAATCAAACTGAAAAAATATAGTCTGCCAGTGGCACATCAAAGGTACTCAGTTTTAGGAAGCAGAAATGGTATAGCTGCTGGAAATGAGTGAGGCTGCACCATGGAGAGACAGCTAAGGCAGGAAGGTCAGGTAACTTTCACAGGTTTGGACAAGCTGGGATAGCGGTTCACATATAACACAACAGTCTGAAGGAGGGAGCAAAGCCAGCTTTGACTCAAGGAAAGTGAATGAATGTTTCTTTTTATTCTCTTTAAAAAGACCCAGATCCCAGAAGTTTGTTTACTTCATTCGTAACAGGCTTCCTATGAATAGCTTTTTATATGTGTCTAAGCTTCCTGAAGACTGGCAGCAAAATAGAGGAAAAAATGTTATAAATAATGGGTACAGTCTGGGTCCACAGGATATTTCCCACATGCCTGATTCACAATACCCTTTTTCCTAACACATGATGTCTGGGTTCCCACTCTGTTAAATGAGCAGTTATATCGTATGATGGCCTTTTATGCTGCTGTTCTGATTTGCATTTTATTGCATAACCCACCTACCATTTCAGCATCTTGATTTCTTATTGACATAGACTATCTTCATGCCAAAAAACATTGGTGGAAAACAAAAGCAAATAAGAAATTAAGTTATAAATTTAAAATCACAAACAGTATGACTTTAAGTTTCTTTTATACTGAGAAAGTTTCTTTTTTTTTTAATTTAATTCCCAAATTCACTATGATAAGCAGATAGATTAAAATTACAATTTGTGTGCTAAGAGGTGGCTTTCCTCCTTTTATGAATAGAACATTGATAAGCAGCAAAATGTCTTCTTTAAAAATTTAAAAATGACAACAGTGTCTAGTAATACTCTCTTTCCAAGTAGCCACGGATTCCCTAGAGTCACAAATGTTACTTTGATTAATATGATAAAAAATTAAGCAAAATTTTACTTTAAAATTTTAATTTCAATTTAGCTTGTGGTAAAAAACAACAGTAACAACCACATAGAAATCTCCATGTCTGTCTGTCTGGGTCTCTTTTTTTTTTTTTTTTTTTTTTTTTTGAGATGAAGTCTCACTGTGTCACAATCTCAGCTCACTGCAACCTCTGCCTCCCGGGCTTAAGCGATTCTCCTGCCTCAGCCTCCTGAGTAGCTGGGATTACAGGCACGTGCCACTGCACCCAGCTAATCTTTGTATTTTTAGTAGAGATGGGGTTTCACCATGTTGCCCAGACTGGTCTTGAACTCCTGACCTCAGGTGATCCACCCACCTTAGCCTCTAAAAGTGCTGGGATTACAGGCGTGAGCCACTGCACCCGACTGGACCTCTTAATTCTAGCACCTTAAACCCTATATATCATTTATTTTCTGGGCTCGTTTCCTGTCTAGAAAAAAGCAAATCTGTATGATACTCTAACGTAGCTCTAACACTTTAGCCCTTATCTACGCTTCTCTTTCCGAGAAGCAATGCGTCCAAGACTGTAGTGTTTTTGATCAGCACTTGTAGTTGACTCAGCTTCACTTCTACTATCAAACCACGAGTTGGTTTTCTATTATAAAATGCCTTTTTCATTCTCAACATTTCCGGATGGCTTTTACATGACCACCCTTTAAATCATTACACAGAATTCTCCCACCATCCACTCATACTCTAATCCAATACACAACCTATTAACTGTTAGTGTAAGTAATGCCAAAATAGAATTAACATAGACAGTTTCTTAAAGGTCAAAGTCAATTAATGTGCAATCTACGGCATGTATAGAGGCTAATATATGATCTTTATCTTCTGGAAAATTGTGTGTAAAAGAACTCCACAAATCAAAATAATCAATTTTTTCATCGGGTGTAAAAATAAATAGAATAGTAATGGTATATTTCACCAGGCAGAAAACATACTGAATGAAGCCAGTGACATTTGGTTCCACTTCAACACATTCTGGAAAATTACATTATAGAGCTGTCAAACACAAATTCCAACCAAAATGTCATTTTTGTACAAAAGAAACAATCTGAAGGGCAAAGTGAATCTTGCCTTACCTTGAAACCTCCAAGGCAGAGCTTCTTTAACTGTGATCGTTTAGGGATTATTCTGCTTTCTTAGTACTTTTAGACTTCTCTGACATAAGGCAGAAATAAATGCTAGTACTCTGTCACTTATAGCTTAATAGAGAAACTACATTTGACAAATTCTGCTAATTTCTAAAATTGTTGTTAAAATTAAACCAAAAGTTTATTCTCTTAAATGAACACTGTCCAGAATAATGGATTTTTTAAAGTTGGCTTAAAAGAAATATGTCTGTCACTTGTCTTATTCTACTTTTCAGCATTGCAAGCTGATTTTGTCTTTGGTCAAATAGCCATTTCAGTTGTCTAGGAAGCTTAATGGTAAGCCACACTTTATTCTGAATTATCATCCTCCTAGGGAGAGTAAGATCAAGGCACAGGTTATGGAGCATTCCATATTCTCCATCAGTTCATTATTCCTTTTTTGAACAGGACCCATTTCCCTTTTATCCCGTTCCAGCATTTTTAGCCTAGTAGTAATTCTTACCTTGTAATATTTGCTTGGGTTGGATTTTTCTTTGTCCCATCCTGCATAAACCCTTGCTCCATAAAATTGGTTTAAATTTCCTAAAACTCCCTTAGACTTTCTACTTCCCATCTCTTGATTTCCTGTTACCTTGTGAACCTGGATTTAGAAAACAATAAAAGTAAAATAACTTTGTGGCATCATAAAGACACAAATTTTTGTGTATTTCATTTCCTGTTTATTCCTAGCATCCAGAAAAATACCTGATACATGGATACCTGTCTATAAATGGTTGTTTAGTAAATTCATTAATCATTTTTCTAGATTTAATTAGTGCCCACTGTTGAATACATACCTGCCCATCATGATATGTGCAAGATTTATCCAATAATATTTCTTTCTTGCCTCAATTACACTTGCTCTGACCCACCTAGTAGTCCCATGCCGTCTGATATGGAGAAAGTGGGAGAAAATTATTTTCTAAGGGGTGAATATTAGTTTAAGAAGTATGAAAGCCAATGCAATTTCCAAACTTTGACTGTCAAACTAGTAAGTGAAGAAAATAAAACAAATCACCCAAGAGCAATTTCTGACTAAGACTCAAGGTATTTAGCTCTAGCAAGGAGTATGAATGTATTAATTGAAAATAAAAACAATTCAATTTAATATGAAAGAAACTGAAATAAATATGAAAATTCTTTTCTCTGAAAACAGAATTATGAGTTAACTACGGATTTTTAACTATTCATCTTTTCCATATCAATTATGATATTGATAACGTGTTTTAAAAGGGGAGAAGGATATTTTCCAGAGAAAAGTATCTAAAAAGAGGTCTATGATATTTAACTCTATGTATTTAAGATAATGGATGCTCACAATCATTTGAAAGTTTTGACATACACTGGTTAAACTTAAGTAAAGTTTTCTTAGCTCAACTTAATAAAGCCCTCGTTTTGTATATCTAGGGAATTTTTCTAACTCCTCTTCTCAATACCTATGACTTTAATCATAATTATTTCCAAATCAGGGAAAATACACAAAACAAACTAACAAAATACCAGAGCAATTCAAGCTGACTCCCACAGTTCCCTCAGAACTATCAAAAATGTATTCTTAAAGACCAATTGTTTTCCCACCTCCTCTTATTTGCACCTCTACCAATCTTGGATACGTTTGCAATTGCCCTTATTTATCTCTCATTTACCATTTCTCTCATTTACCATTTCTCTCTATGCCTTTACCTGCAATAATCATCATTAAAAAAAAAAAACCCGTCCGGGTGCAGCGGTTCATGCCTGTAATGGCTGAGGCAGGTGGCTCACGAGGGCAGAAGTTCGAGAACAGCCTGGCCACCATGGTGAAACCCCGTTTCAACTATATATATATTATATATATATATTATATATATTAGTAGTATATATATTAGTATTTTATATATTATATATTAGTATTATATATATAATATATATATGTGTGTATGTGTATATATACACACAAAGAAAAAAATTAACTGAGCATGGTGTCACTTGCCTGTAATCTCAGTTACTTGGGAGGCCGAGGCAGGAGAATTGCTTGAACCTGGGAGGCCAAGGTTGCAGTGAGCCCAGATCGTGCCACTGCACTCCAGCCTGGATGACAGAGCAAGACTCCATCTCAAAACAAAAAACAGAAAACCACCTTAGTGTGTTTCTAAAAACAGGTTATTGCTAGCAATTATTTAAATTAATATTTGTGAGTGTTTCATCCCTACACTAACCTGTTTTGTTTTCATCACATCTGTCTATACCTTTTTAATCTTAGAGAAGAAAACATTGAAGATTGGAAAAAAAAAGTGATTTTTTTCTAGGTCATTAAGCTAATAAGTGTATATATTTGCAGAGATGCATTAAATGTATAAGTGGCCAATTTAGTTAATGGTCTAGTGGAATTGGAAAAGTCATAGAAACTCTCAAAAACAGTTTCAACTCAAAAGACATTCCCATATTTACCACTAATTATTTACTATTTGACTGATATTTGCTGTTGACATTCTCTAGGTCATACAAGGTGGTTCTCTAGTATATTCATGAACAAGTGCTCTATCTGTCTAATGAAATATATGATTCAATTTTGTTTGATCAGATTAGTATTTTTTTTAACTCATTCTTAAAGAACTCACCTTGATATTATAGATGGCATTTCATAGGTGCACTTTATAAATTAAAGATGAAAAATAATAGCTATTATTAAGACCAGATCTAAGTGAAAATTAGCTCTATATAAAAGATTATTGAATGAATGAGTTTTTAACATTTGAATTAAAAAATATTTACAGTGTATGGCATAATATTGTTAATGATTCACTGCTCTAACCAATGTTTCAGACAAATATTAATATCGACGCACATGAAGTGACAATTCCTAAAACATACATAAGGTAGAAAATGAGAGGATAGTTTTAAAATAAAACAGAGTAATGGAAATAGGGAGCCCTTCTAGGAGACTTGACTATTACAGAATAAGGTTAGAGTTGTGTGTGAAAAATGTCATGG
Organism: Macaca mulatta; assembly: GCF_049350105.2. Taxonomy (NCBI): domain Eukaryota; kingdom Metazoa; phylum Chordata; class Mammalia; order Primates; family Cercopithecidae; genus Macaca; species Macaca mulatta. The sequence goes on from NC_133410.1 coordinate 170,881,324, forward strand.
AATCAGGTGTATGATATAAAAATGTTAGATTACATTGGATGATTTCTTGAGGACAGTTAGGATTTTGTTACTGCAGAATAGCAAACAATTTGTCTACTTTAGTACATAAAATAACATGTAACAGAGTGATACATATTTTTGGTCTGAGTAAACTAATATTAAAAACCTAGAAATATAAGGCTGCCTATAAGAACGGAATAAGCTCTAAAGAAGGACAACTAGAAAGCAAGGCACTTGTGCATAAATTTGTAAATCAGATGTTGTGCTATTAAATGTCTATCTCTTCTGTTTATGGCAATACTATAAATAAATAACTGTATTAGCAGTCTATTTTCCTTTAACATGAGATTTGAAAGGGATAAATATTTAAACTACATCAAGAACTAAGACTGTCTGTTAATCAATTAAGATAAAGTTCTCATGTAAGATAAAATTGAACTGTGTTTTTTTATCACACAATTGGCATAATACTCTATTGTCTATCTAGGTCAGAAAATTCTTCTCGTCAGATTGTTGTTCTATAAGATCTTGTTCTATAAGATCCCACTGCTCTTTCTGTATAACTGCTACTGCTGTATTACTTTGAGTCTCTTTGTCCTTGTAACAAATTACATTGCTAGTTAATAATAGTCCAATTTCCTGTTACAACCTAAATATTATTTATATTAAATGTTCCTTTTCCAAATTACAGTCAACCACCTCTATTTCTGGGTTCTGTATCTATAAATTCAACTATGTGTCAAAAGCATTCAGAAAAAATGTGGATAGTTGTATATGTACTAAACATGGACAAACTTTATTTCTCTTGCCATTATTTCCTAAACAATAGAGTGTAATGACTATTTACATAGCACATACATTGTATTAGGTAGTATAAGTAATCTAGAAGTGATTTAAAATATATAGGAGAATGTGCATAGGTTATATGCAAATACTACACTATTTTATAGAAGGGATTGAGGATCCATGGATTTTGATAATCATGAGGTATCCTAGAACCAATCCCCTGTGAATACCATGGGAAGATTATGCTCAGATTTGTTTCCTGAATTTGTTTCCTGGACACATACTGTTATACAAATGGACCTTCTTTATTACCAATGATATCAATAAAGTCCAGACTCACAATTTTAGCACAACAAATTTTATTCCACTATGAATTGTTGGATTGCTACTCAAGAGCTCTTTCAAATACTACCTTAGATATAACTGCAAAAATGTTTATCTATGTTGCATCAAATTACATTATTACCATATTCCTAAACTATATTTGCATAGAAATAATATTATGGAAGCTACATCCACTTAAAATGAAAAATGTGAGGAATTTTACTTTTGTTTACTACTATAAAACCACCACCACACAAGATGTAGAAGATGTCTTGTACCCCTAAAAAATCCCTTATTTCTCATTGCAAACCACCCTCCTTCTAGCCTGAGTCATAAGCAACTGCTTGTCCTTCTGTCACTATAGATCACATCACATTTTCTAGAAATTTATATGCATCTGGCTTCTTTCAGTCAGTGTAATGGTTTTGACATTCATCCCTATTGTGCTTGTTTCAGAGCTTTTCTATGTCCCTTGGGTAAGTAGCTAGGTGTAGAATTGCTAGCTTATACAGTAGGTCTTTAGTTAATATTTTAAGAAATTGCCAAAACATTTTTTAAAACAGTCAATAGCTTACATTCCTACCATCAATGTGTAGAGTTTCAGTTGCTCCATATCTACATCAAATATGTAAAAAGACTTGTCAGACTCTAAATTTTCACCAAGAAAATAGTTCTGACCAGATATTTCAATAAAGTCCTTGAAAGACAAGTGACGTTCAACACCATTACTTAGGAAAAGCAAATATAACTACATAGAGACATTATTACCAAATGTTTACCAATAAATTGCTTTAGTGTCTGTGTTGAAAATTAGCTGATTATATATGAGTGGGTCTATTCTGGAGTCTGTACATTTTTTACCAACTTTTGTCAATTCCACAGTCTTAAGAGCAGCAAACTATGGCCCATAGGCAAATTGGGTCTGCTGCCAATTTTTGTAAATAAAGTTGTATTAGAAAATAAGCTTATTTGTTTATGCATTTGTCCATGTTGCTTTCCTACTACAATGACAGAATTGAGTAACTATGAAGAGACTGTATAGATGATGAAAAAAATCTAAAGTATTTATTATATGCTTCCTTTCAGAAAACCTCTGTGAACCTAGAGCCTTGATTACTGTAACTTTCTATCTTAAACTCAAATGTAGTGTTTTTTTCTCCAACTTCGTTCTTGTATTCTAAATTCATTTTCTTGATTTTAAGTTGTAAGTTTATGTGTTTCCATATCAATTTTTGAATTTACCTATCACTTTTAAAAAGTGTGTTTTATTAAAAGATTCTGTGGGTTTTGGAGGAAAAAGGAAGATATATATTTTCTATAACAAAAAAAATCTGCAGATTGAAGAGGGTGAAGACAAGTGAAAGTGTGCTCTCCAACGAACAAAGTCTGGCCTAAATAGAGAAAGTTTCTACCATTGCTCTTAATCAGATCTGTTTATGCAAATAAAGGATTCAAATTAGTCACAGTAGTTGAGCCCTGATTGGGTGGTTTCCAAGTCCCAAACCAGAGGTCGCTGTCAGATGTTTCTTCCTAACAACTTGCTGTGGGGAGTGGGGATTTCTTGCTGGTTTATCTTAGCTTTGGTTACAAGAACTGTTCTGACCCAGGAGCATAAAGCAGAAAGTTTGTCCAGAGATGCCTTTCTGAGAACAAAGGTCATGCAACTGCTCAACTGCTCTTGTCTCAACATGCCACCCCCATATCCACTTGGTTCTGTTCCGTAAATTTGGGTGGCTTCACCAATGACAGGTAGTCCATCTCATCTGGAGTGCTTTGGGTCTTATTTACAGTTTCACTACGTAAGATTTTATATATTTTTTTATATATAATCCATATATATTTATATATATTCCATATATATGTATGCATATATTTATATATATTCCATACATATTTATATATATATTCCATATATGTATATATAGATATATAAAACAAGTTATGTTCATTGGTCATTCCTGAAGATAATAATTTTCCTCTGGAATAGTTAATTCAGTGTCAAGAAGTTTAACTTTTTTTCTCATAGTGTATGTATGGTAGCAATAAGTTATCTTAGACATTCTTTATTCAAATTTGCCTATTTCATTTTATTTATTTATTTATTTATTTATTTATTTGAGATGGAGTCTCGCTTTGTCGCCCAGGCTGGAGTGCAGTGGCACGATCTCTGTTCACTGCAAGCTCCGCCTCCTGGGTTCACACCATCCTCCTGCCTCAGCCTCCCAAGTAGCTGGGACTACAGGCGCCCGCCACCACGCCTGGCTAATTTTTTTGTATTTTTAGTAGAGACAGGGTTTCACTGTGTTCGCCGGGATGGTCTCGATCTCCTGACCTCGTGATCTGCCCACCTTGGCCTCCCTAAGTGCTGGGATTATAGGCATGAGCCACCACCCCTAGCCTCCATTTTATTTATTTTTTTAAAAACTTCAAATGTTTTTTCCCTCTCTTTTGGCCTACGTAGTTTCTTCAGAGAACTCAGAGATCAATAGAATCATTGCTTCTTTATATTTAACATGTATTGTTTTCTCCAATTGATTTCAAGAATTGTTGGTTTTTAGTAGTTTAACCTTATGTGTTAGGGTGTGTGTGTGTGTGTGTGTAGGGGGTGTGTGTGTGTAGGTGTGTGTGTGTTCCTAATTATTTCTGTTTAGACTTAATTGAGATTCTTGAGTCTGTAAGTCTGTTTTTGTTCATATATTGGAATATTCAGCAATTGTTTACAGAAACATTTAATTTGTTCAATTCTCTCATTTTTCTTTTTGTTGCCCTTCAGTGGCCTATTTATAGATTAAATGAATGAATGCAGTAATCAAAACCTACAGGAGACAAAATATTCACAGGTTCCAGAGAATCCAACTATTTTATTAATTTTTCTCTCTCGTTTTTAGATTGGATATTATCATAAATAATCTATGTTCAAACTCACTGAAACTCTTGTCTGACATATCTTTCTCCCATTACACTCTGACTCTACAGATTTTATTTCAGAAATTTCATTTTTACATTTAAAATTTTCAATTGTAAAATATTTTAAATTGTTTCTATTTCTTTGATAATATTTTTCAATATTTAATTTATGTTCCTTGATGACAAATATTAGGATCTCTTTTAAAGTCCTCGTCTGGATAACATCAACATAGGTCATTTTGAAGTCTGTTGATTTTTTTTCCCCCTTGATAATGATTCTACTTATCTGGCTTTTCTTCTGTTGGGTAATTTGGGATTATATTCTCAACTTTGTGACTTGCATTGTGGGTATTCTGAAATGTTTTCTGTTTTTCTGAAGGAAGTTGATGTTTTTGTCTAGTGAAATCTACAGTAGAGAAAATATCCTGCCATAACTTTGGTAGGTAGGAACTCAGATCTCAAATCGGACTGTTTTCTGTTTACCCTGCATATGCATACAATCTGGGCAAACTTGCTGGAGTTTCTTCCTTGGGGCTTTCTCCTTTCCGGGGTTTCATGATCATTTTAGTGACCTTGGTTCTCCGGGCTCCTTTCTCTGGTTCTTCCAGTCGGAAATACAGCTTGACTCTACTGTTATTTAGGACATCCAGTCACCCGTGTCCTAAAACGGGAAACATATTCATGCGATTTTTCATGTGATTTTATTTAAGGTTTAACTTTTCTCCAAAATCGGTGTTTATTCTTTCTTCAGAGCCCTCAATTAGCTTTATTTTACATTTTTTCCAGAGTTTATAATTAGTATTATCATCCAAAATGATTGTAATATTTTAAATATCGGAATAATTTACTATTATTTTAGACAGGAGTAGAGTTACAGTTTAAAATAAGTGATAAGTGATCACTGATTTCTTAAAAATCAATAAAGGATATTGACTCCAAAATTAATATTCTTGTGTAATGATAGAAACCTAATGAATGCTGGCAATAACAAAATATTACATATAGACTGCCATCTTGATGTACCTCTTGAAATTATATAGAAACAATGTAAGTCTGCCTCTTGTATGTTTATTGTTCATTAAGTCAAATAGATTACCAAGATCCTTCAGAACATTATATGATTCTAGATTTTTAAGTCTAAACTGTATTTTCCTTGAGATGTCAAAAGTTACTTGTTAAAAATCCTTGAAGTTTATTATTTAGTAACATTAGATTATACAAATACATTTCATTAAGGATTACTTACAAATTAAACTTGAATCTATCTTTGAGACTCTTGACTTCATATCAGAATAATGTTCCGGTAAGTAAAATAATTAGCAAAATATCTAATATACATCAAATGGTATAAAATACATACATTTTCACTTCAATACTTTTTTTGAAAGCCCATAATAACATGAAACTGCCTCATTTACTGTATTCTCCTTAAAGAGAGACCCTTAAGATTCTTTCTTGATAATGTTTCTAGAAAGTATCCTCATTTCCATAGCCTTCCATATTTTATTATTGCTCTGACATCTATAATCTTTGTTAAATACCAAGCTCAGTTCAACCCCTCGCAGTGGTAATACAAAACTCTCTCTCTTCCTGATTCCTTAAACTGTAATTTAATATCTTTATTGTCTTGCTTCCTTGTGCCTGTTGGTAATTTCCAAACATTCAAATGTCAGGGGGTTGAGTTTCCTAGCTGGGAGGGCTTTTCATCTTACTGTAGGTAGTTTTTTGCCCCTTACTAGGTGTGCTTCTTTTTATGAGCAGGATAATGATATTCATTGGAAACTGTCTGCTAGAGAACTAGGGTGAATGTTGCAGCAAATCTGCATCACAATGCACTGCCCTTCCTTTACTACTGTGAGATAGGAGTAGAGCTTTGAGGACATTTCTTATGACCTTTGCTGTGTAGTTCATGTAGAAAATTGGTTTGGGATCTGATTATCGAGGAGAATATCTCACAAGAATATTAATCAAGTAATAGAATACAAAACTTGTAGCATGCATTTAAAAAATTCCTTCTCAACTCCCCATCTTCTTTCCCTCTTCTTTGTTAAACAAAGTATTTCCCTTTTGAAAATTAAATAGAAGAAATAGATCAGATATAAAATAACTTTTACAGAACCATATAAGCACATATGGTTCTATGCTGATATAACAAGAGATAAAGCAGCGATTTTAGGAAGAAACAATATGAGAGAAAAGAGGAAATCACTTTATTATATTCTGACCTGGCACAATCACAAGTGAGTAATCTAATAATCATCATTTTGTAGGTCATTTGGGGGTCCACATGCCTAATTTCAGGACCGCAGTCATTAATTTTACGAATACTATGTCATGTAAGTAGCTGTGAACAGGTTCCAAGGCAATAACAGTTCAATAATTTTTTTCAGGCAAAATATTTATCAATGAACACATATTCGTTGATTCTAGGCAATTAATTGGAGTCAAAAATTCAACGGTGGATACAACAGATAGAATCCCAGGTCTCAGAAAATTTAAAGCCACATATAATAAACAGAGTTATTTAAAAATGCCAAGTTTAAATTGTAAACTATGATGAGAGCTAGGAAGAAAAACCATAGGAAGCTATGTAGCCATGTAACTAGAGCACCTGCTTCAGTCCTAAGTTTAATGAAGACCCATTTGAGGATGCAACACTTGAGCTGTGAACTGAAGGCTGGATAAAATTACCAGAGGGAGAAACTATAGATTACAGCCATGGAGGTAAAGAATGTGTTTGTAAAGACTTGAAGTTGCACTGGTCACAGCATTTTTGAGAAATTTCTAAGAGGTTTTTGTAAATTAAAAAAAAAAAAAGAGAGAGAGCATATGGAAAATAAACTCAAATTGGCCACATGATATAGAGTTCTGAATAAAGATAATGGTTTGCATTTTTATTCTGTAAGTCATGAGAAAGCTTTGAGAGTTAAAAGAAGAACATTGACATGTTCAGATTCACATTTTTATTTGATCTCTATGGCATGAGTGTAATGATGATATTGGTTAAAACAGATAATGATATGTTCAGTAACCTATTAGGAGGTTACATAAAGATATGTGTTGTAACGTCCTAAACTAGGTAGGAGGTTAATAGCATTAAGAGGAGATCTGCCTTGATGAAACTTTTGAACTAGCTCTCCATAAGGAGAGCAAAGTTGATTAATTTCAGAGGCATTTAATAAATGTGATAGAGTGGACTTGATGAGGGCAGCTCATTTTATAAGCAGACCATCATCAAGATTATAAGTTTTCTAGCTTGAGAAACAGTTGGCTAAGGAAACATTCACTGAGGTGAGAAGCACTCTCTTGGTGTTCCTGATTCATTGGTATAGTTTTTGCTATGGTGAAGCCATAGAATTTGGTTAGAATTATTGAGATATTCTAGAGATAAGTTTATGGAGCCATTGGCTATATAGGTATTGTATTCAGAAGAGGGATCTGGGGTGGAGTTATAAATACAAGTCATTCATCTGTAGGTGATAAATGAAGTCGTGACTATAAATCTATAAATAAAATATTCTACAACACCCTGTCTCAATTTCTAAAATAAACCAAACCTTGAGAGGAATTTAAAGAAAGGAACCAGTGAAGAGCAATGAGTCCTGTGATATATAACAAATACCATTATTTTCTTGCAACTATCTGCAGGGCCCTGAAGAAGCCGATGCTAGGAACATAAAACTCAGTAACAATGTAACATGTAATTATAAATATGGGTCTCTGCCTGACCACAGACCTAATTAGGCTAAATACCACTCTATCCCATTATCAGAAAACCAGTGGAAACCTGAAATTGTCCTAACTTTGATGGAAATAGATAAAATGTATAGAAATATGTAAACTCAGTCTTAGCAGTTTTATATAACTCTGATCTGAATACAGTTTACTGTATTGCAACAGGATATATACTTCCCGGTACTTTAGGTTTAATGTATTAATTAAAAACAACACAAAAAAGTTTGGATCCTACCTTCTTCATTGCTGTTACCAATGTCAGCAGTAATGAAATATTACTTGTGGACCAATTTTAAGTTACAACAGAAACAAACCAGAATTAAACTATCACATTTAAATCACGGGGGAAAACAGCCACACTTTATTTAAAAACATCAATCACCAAGTATTTCTTTAGGTGTGTGCACAACACTGTGAGAAGAGCAAACCAAAAATGACATTCTAGAGAATACTGTAGGCAAGATTTTGATCAGTCTAGCTTCTTCCTCCGGGAAAAGTAAAACATGCAACTAAGTATATCTCATATCACAAAATAAAACCGCCTAGAAAGTGAAGAATCATGTTTTCCCAGAGTCACAGATAAATAAATAAATGGATAGATAGATGGAATGCTGATGTTACTAGCCCCAGTAGAGTAGTCTAAGGGATATTTGAGTTGAAGTGCTGAATTTCTGCTATGACTTGTTATATTCAGTAGACTGAAACTGGAATATGAGTACATGTAGATTTAAATGCATCCTGATAATTGATAAAAACAATTTCTCCATGTTGCACAAAACTTCCATTATGTTAATATTCCTTTTTGGATTAAAAATGGCCAACAGTGGCTCATGCCTATAATCTCAGAACTTGGGGAGCCTGAGGCGGGCAGATTGCTTAAGTCCGGAAGTTCAAGACCAGCCTGGGCAATATAGCAAAACTCTGTCTCTACTAAAAATAGAAAAATTAGCCGGGTGTTGTGGCATGCATCTGTAATCTTAGCTGCTGGAAGGCTGAGGTTGGAGAATCACCTGAGCCTGGGAGATGAAGGCCACAGTGTGCTGAGATCATGCCAATGCACTCCAGCTAATATCCTTTTATAAAAATAAGAATAAAATTCCATGATAAATGAATACATCAATATTATAGCCTTAAATCCTCTGATCATTCCTTCTATTATCCAAAACACTTTCATAATTCCCACCATAAGTAATTGACAATTATAAAATCTAATCCTTATTTTCAAAATTAGTATAAACTGACAGATTATCTGGGTCAAAATTTTTAAATAGGTCAGTAATATGCCACAAAAAATCAAGAAAAAAGTATAATTTGATTATTTTCCTTAAAAGTATTTAAATAGTGGTTCACGCCTGTATCCCAGCACTCTGGGAGGCCGAGGCAGGCAGATGATGAGGTCAGGAGATCGAGACCATATTGGCTAATGTGGTGAAACCCCGTCCCTATAAAAATACAAAACATTAGACGGGTGTGGTGGCGGGCACCTGTAGTCCCAGCTACTAGGGAGGCTGAGGCAGGAGAATGGTGTGAACCCAGGAGGCGGAGCTTGCAGTGAGCCTTGAGTGCACCACTGCACTCCAGCCTGGGAAGCAGAGCAAGACTCTGTCTCAAAAAAACAAACAAACAAACCAAAAAAGGTATTTAAATAACTACAGGATTAATGTTACACAAGTATTTGTATGCTAGGAACATAAAGAATTTAAAACTATTTTTAAACTATAAGGTATATTTGCTATAAATATTTGACTTGATTGCAAGAAAAAAACCAGTGGTCATGCCAGGCAAATGTTTCATACTTGTCAAATTTCCAAATGTTTGTTATAAAAAAAAGATTGTCTTTTTTGATATCATACAAAGAGTTAGATACAAAGGCATTTGTTTTATTAATGTAGACTTGCTTTACCATACTGGTATTTTCTCAAATACAGACAAATACTTTAAAATCAATACTATGCTCCTGAAAACAAATGTACCACAAAAAATACCAACCAGATATTATTCATCATTATTTTAAGTGGAGGAAATTATAAAGTGTTATATTTTAACCCCAAAGCCTCCAATAATTTACTAGAGTGAGTAAAACACAGAACATATAAGTATAAAATCTCTCATGCTAGGATGAAAAACATTTTCACAAATAATCATTTTCCGTTCATTAACCGTTTGGTACAATTGCTTTTTAGGCAGTAACACTGTGATACTTCTCTGAGAGCCAGCAATGTCAGAATATAAACAAGTAAATTACATAAAGTAAATGATTACAATTACATAAATTAAATAGTTATGGCAGGCAGAATTAGTCAATGAAAGAAGAAATACGAAGCAGAGCTGAAGTACGAGAAAGACAAGTTAGTGCATTTTAGGACTTTAATGGAATACATTTTAGGAATTTAATCAGAATCAGATGCTTTCTCTATGGTTTATGTTACAGCTTTATACATACTACCTTTTTAGGTTATAAAACATTTGGAGAAGGAGCATTACTTTACAGATGAGGAAACTGAGGTAAGGAGAGTTAATGAGTCTTCTCCCTGTGAAAGTTTCTCTGATCTTAAATGTGAGGTTTGCTGTGGATAAGATATTGAAAGCACTAAAAGAATAGCAGAATATGTTTGAAGTTTATTATTCCAGGGGCAGCAATGGAGGAAACAACTAAGGTCCAGAGTAGAATTTTTGAGGTATGTAATAGAGTGAATTAGATGTAAAAATTACTGCTATTGAAAAAATGTCAATGGACGCTATTCTAGTGTTTTTGATGAGTCGTCCCGTATATTTTGAAATTTATGTTACTATGGCAGAAGTTGGTTTTAAAAGGAAAGTGATTAACTGGAAAGCTAAATATCAAATTAATATTGGAGATCAAAAAATGTAGAATGTGAAGTAGTAAATCTCATAGGATAGTTATCATAAGGTTGGGCTCTGAAGACAGATCTCTAGATTCAATTGTTAAATTTATCATTTACTCATTTTATCACCTACTCTATAGCTCAGATTTTTTATTATTGCAATGAACATAATAATAGTAATTATTTCCTAGGATTAAGTGAATCAGTATGTGCAATGTACTTAATTTCACCTAAGTTCTTATTAGGGACTGAATATATTATTATTAATAATAATACTGCTTCATTGTCAAGGTTGGATGGGCTCCAAGAAGAGAGCTTTTAATAGGAAGTTGTAAAAGTAGTGATTAGGAAGCAGGTTAAAAAGGAAAAATGAATGAATTTTTTTCTTGTGACTCTAAATCAAGATATGTTAAAATGAATAAAAATTTGTGCTACAGCGAGCTGGCAGGCAAGTGAATTCATTAGGAGAGATCCAGTTATCAGCTAAGAATGTATCCAAACACTTCGGAAACTATTAAAAATATACGGCAAACACTATTTTAGATGGTAGGATATCTAAAGAAGTGAAATTCCCAAAATCAAAAATAAAAAAGCTGCTAAGATTATAGAGGTGAATCCTTGACAATATTTTAACTGCCTCTTGGGGACCGTGTGAAAAATGTAATGGCCACGTAGGTATGGAAGACAATGCTTTGGAACCACTTGAACCAAAGCTAAGCTCCTCAACAGCTACTGGGTCAGTGAAAGAGGGAATAGAAATTAAACTTGCTTACAAAGAAAAGGGAAGTGGAATTAAAGCAAGTCTATCTTGACCTGAGATCTTAGTGAGAAAAAGAAAAAAAAGAAAAAGACTTAGTAAGAATTCAAAATCACAGAGCCTATCATCAAATGAGTTTTGGATTACAAATTATATCACCCATGTCATCAATCAAATAAAAAGCTAGAAAATTAACATAAAAATGTAGTAAGAAACCAGTTGATCCCTAGATCACCTGGTAGAAGCAAGCAAACATCTACACTGGACCTCACAGGATTTCCGCAGATTAAAGCAACAAAATATAAGATCACAGTTCTGAATTACAAAATGAACAAGAAAACATACCACTATGAAAGGGAGTCAGAGTAAACATGAAATAGCTGAATTATAAATGTCAAAGTCCAGAAAATAAAAATACTGGCTATAGATGAAAAAGATAAATATACAAAATAATTTTTAAACATTAGTAATATATAAAACATGACAAAGTAAAATACTATATAAAGTACAGACATTAAAAAAACATATCTGTACCTATAAAACATATAATTATTGAAATTCAAAAAATGAATGCAGGGATTAAGCACCTGTTTAGATATAACTGATGAGATAATTAAGGAAATTATTTTAATTATTCCTGTACATTAGAAAATAGATATAAAAGCTTTTTTTTTCAAAATAGAAAATAAAGGAATTAAGAATTGGAAAAATTTAAGAGAGCAGGGAATTAACTATTCAGGAGAAAACTGGCATATATCACCAGATACTAGGAACTTTTATAAATTCCAAATATGATAAAGGAAAAAATCAAATCTAAACAAATTGAAATGAAACTGCTAAATACCCAAAAGAAATAAAATATTTAAAATAAAATTAGAGGCACACAAATAATTGCTGTTATACAGTGTAGAAAACTTTTAAAAGAGAAAATATTGAAATTAGAGTTGAGTAGATAAAGTTTTTCAAAGTTCTGAGAAAATTTGGCAAACTGGAATTTTGAATTGACCAAAGTATCATTCAGCTACAAGAAATGGGCTGAAGGCGTGCTTGGACAAATAGTATTTTTGTTCAAATAACTTCTAAAGAATGTTCTAGAAGAAGAAAACGGAACACAGATAATACGTAAGATAAAAAATGACTAAACTACTCAAAACAATTTGGAATTCAATGCTGGAAAACCCTAACATTTGAATGGCAATGAGTGGTCTCATTTAAATGATTCTAAGGTATGTATTTTACTCAGATGGAAGAAAAAAATTGTGATTAACTTTTAAGTATAGAAATCTTATACATATTTTAAGATGTAAAATCTAAGAGAAAGATAATGGATATCTTCCAGAAAGGTAAATCAGGTAAACAGAAAGCACAAAAGAAATCTAAGAATTACAAGAGACAAACTATACTAGAAATGGTCTAAATGTCTGTCTTAAAGATCAAAATTATTACAATTGAATAAATTTTAAAAGAGGGAGAAATAGCAATGCATTTTACTAGGTGCACTCAGTCTATATAAGGAAGAAGATTGGCCAGGCACGGTGGCTCATGCCTGTAATCCCAGCACTCTGGGAGGCCGAGGTGGGTGGATCACTAGGTGAGGAGATCGAGGCCATCCTGGCCAACATGGTGAAAACCCGTCTCTATTAAAAATACAAAAATTAGCTGGGTGTGGTGGCGGGCACCTTTAGTCCCAGCTACTTGGGAGGCTGTGGCAGGAGAATTACTTGAATCCAGGAGTCAGAGGTTACGATGAGCCAAGAGCATGCCACTGCACTCCAGCCTGGGCAACAGAGCGAGACTCCATCTGAGAGAGAGAGAGAGAGAGAGAGAGAGAGAGAGAGGGAGAGAGAGAGAGAGAGAGAGAGAGAGAGAGAGAGAGAGAGAAAGAAAGAAAGAAAGAGAAAAAATATTTAGCTGGGGAGCAAACAAAATCCAAAAATGAGCATGAATTGATACATTAGACAAATTTAGATTTAAAGAAAAGTGAACATTTTTAGGTATATCAAGCTTTACATGATAACCAATTATATTGTTAACTAATATTTGTGTTTCAAAACAGGTAAAGTAACAAAGGAAAAAATACCACTAAAAATCAAATTCCCCTTCATAATGAAAGATATCAGTACACTGCTCTCTTTAAGTGATAGATCAAATAAGCAAAAATGTAAATTTAATTTAGACATTTTTAAAAACAAAAATTAAACAAACTTGATCACCCAAAAGTTAAATATAAAAAATTAAATCATAAAATTAGAAAATATACAAGCTTTTCAAGCACATGCAACTTTAGTAAATATTGACTATGTACTAGGACTCAAAATATATTAAAACTGGAGATTTTAGACTAAGACTTTTGTTACAGTTATGCCTTTAAATTAGAATTTGAGGACAAAAATGTGACTAGTGAAAAGAAAATTCTATAATTGAGACCTTTGAAAACATCTAAATATTTTGTGAGTCAAATTAGTAATAAAGATGTAGCTTATAAAATAATCAGAAGTGAATATTTGTAATATGAAATGTCAAAACATTTGTGAGATTAGTAAATTGTTTGGTACAGAAAATAAAATGCGTAGTGCCCAAGGCTAAGATTTAAAAATATGTATGTTTAGTGAACTAAGCTAAGCATGCAGCTTAATCAATTTCTAAAACTCTAATGTGATATATTCAAATAAATAAAATATATGAAAATATTTTTGAGACTATAAATTAGTAAATCCTAAGATCTAGCTAGAATACAGAATATCAACAAAGGTAAAAGATGTTTCATGGAAACAAATGAAAAAAATAAGCTTTATAAGTCATTAATCAAGAAAAAAATAAAATAAAAAGCATAAATAGAAATTAAGAAAGGAAAGACGCCATTACTGTAAAACCATGGTGAGTAGAAATATAACTAGAGTTCAAGATAAACTTGTTGCCCAGTTATAAAATCATTCAGTCTAATAGATAATTTTCTTTAAAAATAATTCATAAAACTGTAAAAGTTATTTATCAAACTGACAAAGGAAGAAATAGAGCACAAAATGACATTTGCCTGTTGGTTTCTCCAATTTTGGAAGCAATTGTTTGCCTTGTGACCCTACCTCTCCAACAGGAAAAGAGTTGTTGATTTTTCAGTTTGTTCAACTTTTTGTTTGCTGTTAGGACACAATGGTGATTTCTAGCTTTTTACATGTCAGGCTAGAATAAAAATTGTTATTATAACAATTATTTCAGAATAGGGAAAATTTGAAAATGACCTATATGTTCACCAAAACAAGAATGAATAAAAGAAATACTTATACAATAAAAAAAAATTAATTTGATTGAACTCTCCTTAACATACAGGTGGGAAAGATCTCAAACTTATAAGTGGAGTGTGACATAGTTTATTTATATCTCAAAAGCATTCAAAACAATATTGCATATTACATAGTTGATACGCATGGGAATCCTAAGTGTAAAATGTGTATAATTATGATAAAAACTAAATTAACGTTTGTGATGTCCTTTGTGAGAGAGAAAGAAAAATTCAGAAAACTTCAACTAATAATTGTAATATTTTATCATTAACTTGGTTGGTAAATATGCAGGTACTCACTATATTATTATCTATTCCTTTTACTTTATATAATTTCTTAAATAAAACAAAAAAAGTATAAATCCTCTACAAATTGCTCTTTAATAAAATTAATTATTAAATGAATTTTTAGTACATATTTACTGTTTCACTGGTAAATACTATTCCTTTTACTTTATATAATTTCTTAAATAAAACAAAAAAAGTATAAATCCTCTACAAATTGCTCTTTAATAAAATTAATTATTAAATGAATTTTTAGTACATATTTACTGTTTCACTGGTAAATAGAAAAGGAATAGATTTGTATTAGAAAATACAGAGTTACAACAAACAGACGATAAACATATCAGAACACTAGAAAAAGGAGGAAACTAATGTGTTTGCCTTTAGGAAGTGACAAAATATTACAAGGTAAGAAACCTAGGTAGAGATGTTTAGTTTCAAATATCCTAGGTTCACTATAGACTATTTGGTATCAGAAGTGACTGCTGGATCTGGACAATATCTAGGATAATTTTTCTGGCTACTGATTTTCTTGTATAGAGTAGTGACAGGAGATAGCATGTGAAGTACAGAACTCATCTAAAATGTCACATTTTTAAATATGAGTTGTTGATGCATGAAACTGACAAACATGGAAGGTATATTTTGGGGTACATACATTGTGAGCATTATGGCCTCAATAGGCCATCTCTTAGTAGGTGAATTGAAGAGTCATAAGGCCATTTTCCTATTCATCATTGAGTTTTGGATTTTCAGAAATTAGGATTTTTTTTTCCCCAATCCCATTATTTTGCACTAAAAGTTCGATAAATTTCACATATTCCTAGGGCACATAACCAAATTCAGAATCGATTTTATATTTCCTTGATGACAATTTATCATCTAACTATTTTCTAGTCCTACTCTTCTTGCTATGTTTTAAGACTGTTCTTTTACTATCTCAGATTTTTATGTACATATAAATAGAAAGCACATAAGGTATCCTATTATGTAAAATTTACCTACTACCTGAGCAAGCACAAACTATCTAATTCTGAAAGTATTTTTTGTTTGTTTGCTTCTATTTTAGTTTCAGGAGATACACGTACAGGTTTATTACATGAGTATATTGCATACTGGTGGGGATTGGGCTTCAAGTGTACCCATCACCCAAATACTGAACATGGTACTCAACAGGTAATTTTTCAACTCATCCCTTTCCCATCCTTCCCTCTTTTGGAATGCTTAACATCTATTATTTCCATCTTTATGTCCACATGTACTCATTGTTTATTCCCCATGTATGAGAATGTGCAGTATTTGACTTTCTGTTTCATTTGTTGATCCTTTATATCATTTTTTGTTTTAATTTTGTTTAGTTATGCTCTGATCTTTATTTTTTTTTCTTCTAAATTTGGGTATAGTTTGTTTTTATAGTTTGTTGAGGTATGACACAACATTGTTAATTTGAGTTCTTTCTTTCATTTCGATGTAGGTGTTTAGTGCTATAAACTTTCCTGTTAGCCCTGCTTTTGTTGAATCTCAGTTTTAGTATGTTGTGTCTCTATTTTCATTCATTTAATTTATTTTTAAATTGCTGCTTTATTTATTTTATTTCATTTTTTTGCCAAAAAGTCATTCAGGAGCAAGTTGTTTAGTTTCCATGTACTTGTGTTGTTTTGACAGTTAATCTTGCTGTTGATTTCTAATTTTATTCTACTGTGGTCCAAGAAAATACTGCATGACTAAGTTTTTTTAATTTCTTAAAACTCGCTTTGTGGCCAAGCATATGGTCAATTTTTGAGAATGTTCCATGCACAGATGAGAAAAATGTACTTGCTTTAGTTTGGGGGCCCATTTGTTTTATAGCCCACTTTAATTCCAGACTTTCTTTGTTGATTTTGTGGCTCAATGACCTGTTTAGTGTTGTCAGTGATGTGCTGAAATCTCCCACTGTTACATTCCTATCAATTTGTTTTCATCAGTCTGGTAGTATTTGGTGCATAAATCCAGGTGCTCTGGTGTTGGGTTCATATACATTTAGAATAGTTAAATCTTCTTATTGTATTGAAAGATTTATCATTACATAATGGTCTTGTCTTTCTTTTTAACTGTTGTTTGTTTGAAGTCTGTTTTGTTTTATAAAAGAATAGCTACTTCAGCTCATTTTTGTTTTCCTTTTGCATTATATATCTTTATTCATCCCTTTGAATCTGTAAAGTTTTCTTAGCCATTAGATAGGTCTATTTTAGGCAGCAGATCATTAGGTCTTGTTTTTTAATCCAATTTGGCACTCTATATTTACTACATTGAGCATTTAGACCATTAAATTCAGGGTTAATAATGATATGTGAGGTTTTGTTACTTTGATAGTTTGGTTAGCTAGTTGCGTTGGAGTCTCAGTGATGTTATTACTTCATAGGATCTGTTAGTTTTGTACTTGTGTATTCTTTTATGATAGCAAGCATTATCCTTTTGTTTCCATGTTTAGAACTCCTTTGAGTATTTCTTGTAGGGATGGTCTAGTCATGACGACTTCCATTAGCATTGGTTTGTCTGGGGAAAACTTTACTTATCTTCAGTTATTAAGCTTAGTTTGACAGGATATAAAATTCTTGTCTGACATTTTTGTTTCTTTAAGGAAGCTAAACATAAGCACTCAAACTCTTCTGGTTTGTGATACTTCTTCTGAGAAGTCCACTGTTAGTCTGATGGAATTCTCTTTATAGATGAATTGATGCTTCTCTCTAGCTTCCTTTAAGACTTATTCTTTCATGTAGACCTTGCACAGTGTATTAGGCTGTTTTCATGCTGCTGATAAAGACATATCTGAGACTGGGCAATTTACAAAAGAAAGAGGCTTATTGTGCTTACAGTTTCACATGACTGGGAAGGCCTAACAATCATGGCAGAAGGCAAGGACAATCAAGTCATATCTTACATGGATGGCAGCTGGCAAAGAGAGAGAGCTTGTGCAGGGAAACTCTCCCTTATATTACCATCAGACCTCATGAGACTTATTTATATGAAAACAGCAGGGGAAAGACCTGCCTCCATGACTCTGTTACCACCCACCAGGACCCTCCTAAAACATGTGGAAATTCAAGATGAGATTTAGATGGGGACACAGCCAAACCATATCAGATAGTCTGATGACTATTATCCTTGGTAATGTTCATATTACGTAGTATCTCTCAGGTGTTTTCTGAATTTCTTATATCTGATGTTTACATCTCTAGCAAGATCAGGAAACTTCATCCATTACTCTCTTACATATGTTTTGAAAATGTCTTACTTTTTCTTATCCCCAAGAAATGCCTCTAAGTCATAGGTTTGGTTACTTTATATAATTCCATATTTCTTGAAGGCATTGTTTGCTTTTTAAATTTTTTTTGTTTTCCTGACTAGGTTAATTTAAGAGATCAGTCTTAAAGCTCTAAAATTCTTTCTCCTGCTCAGTCTAGTCTATCAGTAAAGCTTTCAACTGTACCTTGAAATTTCATAAGTGAATTCTTCATTTCCAAAAGTTCTGTTTGTTTGTTTTTAAGATAGCTCTCTCTTTATTTCCTGATTTGCTTTTGTGGTTTCTTTGTGTTGGTTTTGGAACTTCTCCTGAACCCTGTTGATGTTTATTACAATCCACACTTTGAATCCCTTATCTGTTATTTTTGAATTTCCTTTTTGATTAAGGTTCATTATTAGAGAACTATTGTGGTCCTTTAGTTGGGTCACAGCTTTCAGATTTTTCATGGTGCTAAAAATTCTTACACTGGTTCCTTTTTATTTGGCTTGCATTTCTTGCTGGTGAATTTACATTCACGTGGTTGGTTTTGTTCCTCCCTTCTTATTTTATTTTATTTTGCTTTATTTTATTTTATTTTATTTCAACCCTCCATAAAGTTGTGACTGTAGAGTAGATTATATTGGATAGAGTATTTTGACTTTGCTTCTATAGCCCCCTGCTTGTCTGTTGGGCAGTTTTGTATTGGGTTGTGCTATTCAGCCGACAAACTAGTAGGTGGTGCTTGTGGGTAACAGCCAGCTATAGAAAAAACAGATTAATATATACTAGATCTTTGTTAGTCATGAGGTGCTCTCTGTTCTTTCAGATAATGGGCTGGACAGTAGAATGACTGGTGCCCTGAGCTTCATTTTCAGTGATGGGGTTGTAGGGATGGTTTTGCAGAGCTGGGCCACCTGGTTTGCATATGAATACCCAAATGATGAGCACAGTCACCAACCCTGACAGGGCAGCTGGGAAAGCTACTGAAAAAAATGTGCTAAGGTCTCTGTGGAGGTTGAGGTGGCAGTGCCAGCTCCACATCCTAGATTGTCAGGAACATGATCTGTTTTCATAACACACCCTTGTCCCAGGGCTCTTGGCTCTTGGTTCAGACACACACTGTTGTCTACTTCCAGGCTACAGTGTAGATGAGAGCCATAGGAAATGACTGCCCTGAGGCACTCTGCAGAAATGATTTTGGGACAAGGACCTCTTCACTCAGCCCCATACAGGCATATTTGTGACTTCCTGTTCTCCAATGAAGTAACACTGCTACTTTGTGTAAAGAAGTGAAGAAGCTCTACCTTTTGGCATGTGCAGGTGGGTGTCAGGTGTGATGATTTCAGCTGATTGGGTTGGCCCATCCTCAAGCCCCAGGGACTGATCAGGTGCAAGCAACCTTGGACTGAGCTAGGTGATACTCCAATTCTCAGGCCCCTAGATGTCCAACTGAACAGCATGTGCAAGTCCTGAAGGGACTAGACAAATATCAGGATAGTGGACTTGTTCTCAGGGCCCAAGAATTCAGGTACTGGCTTGATAGGTAGGGTTGGGCTATTCCTCAGGTAACCAACAGAACTCTTAGGCAGGGGCAGGCAGAATGCTTAGCTGGTGGCAGAATGACACAACACTCAGGTGACAACAGGCCTGTGTGGGCTGGGCTCTCAGAAGTGCTTTGGGCCACAGCTGAAATGGTCAGGTAGGAGCAAGGTAGCTGCATTATAGGTCTTTCATTGGGAAAGTCAGGGTCACCTCAACTGGAACTATGGAGTCTGGAAGCTGCAAGGTAAATGGATTGCTCACACTCACTCCCCCCCACATAAGTAGCAATGCATTGTGCTGTTAGGGCTACATTTAGGTGCCCGGCCTACCAACTAACTCCCTCCTTGGCCCAGGTTGGCAGGGACCATTGAAGCAGTGGCAGCAGGCACCGTGGGAGCCTAAGGGCATATCACCAGCTTCTGGGAGCTGAACTTTCAGAATAATGTTGGCCCACAGCACTACTTCTCTCATGGGGCAAGGTGGCTATGCTGGGGACTTGAGGCTGAAGTGGGCAGACATTATTTAGTGAGGAGCAGGGAGGCAGAGCTTTGTGTGGTATGTAGTCTGTGTACTCTTCCATACGATGGCTGCAGTATCTGTTTTTGTGGCACATGAAAGCTCCCAGCTTCCTTGCTCTATCCCTGGCAGGGTGGCAGCAGCTGGCCCCAGGCTGCTCAGGAATCAGATTACTGTGGAATTCAACAAAGGCTGTAGCAGTGCCTCTGAAGAGTCTCCAAGCAGCTATCTGTTGGTCTGGAGGCCTGTGAGGTCCAAGGGGTCTACTCTGTGTCTGGGATTGTAAATGTCCATGGTGGAAGTGTGGAACCCTAGAGATCTCTTCATTGCTCACCCCTTCTCCACATTAGGAAGCCTCTCCGAGCTCCATGCTGGTTCCAGCTCAGCAGGCTACCAGGCTTCACTTTCCTCTGCTTTCCATGTTCTTGTCACTTCTCCAATTGATTCCAATGTACTTTTTAAGATGATCTCCTTGAAGTGCTAATATTTACTTGCTGTTTCGATTCATCTCCAGGAGAGAGGTGCCCATTAACTGCTTCTAGTCAGTTTCTAGTCAGAAAGGAAAGTGTTTTTTATAGCAGATCAAATTTATAGCAAACATATATTTATTATGTATAAAATTGATAGGTAATAATCAAAATTTCAAACAAAACAACCCTATTTTACAGCAAACAATATTAGAACCCAGCACTCCCAGATCATTCTGTCATACATCATTTCCTAAAAGAAACAATAAAAATAAAAGATCACTCCTGGGCACACACAACACATCGAATTGAAAAGTTCTTGTGACATATTTAAACCCAAATACATAGTACAGCACATCAGCTGTACATGCTCGAATACAACATAAACAATATCTAATAATGAAACTTAAAGTTTAGCCCTTGAGAGATCATTTATTTTATGGTTTTTTTAGAAAAGAAATTCACTTAGATATGGTATTTCTAATAAATGGCAGTAATACATTTGAAATTATATGTTTTAATTTCTCCACATTAAATTATAAATTAATGTCTTTATATAAAGGCAAAAATACTTTCTGTAATTAACATATTTAATAACTTAAAATTTCATTTTAATTGCCTGATTTATAGTTATTTCCATAAATCCTGGCTTGTTGGAAATGGATAGTTAAATTTTTACTGTAAAACCTGAAATTAGTGTCTTATAAACTGATTTCACAAATTTAAAATATTATAAAAACCTTTAGGATAGATAAAATTATTAATTATGTATATTAATATTTTTCAAAGTAATTGTTCATTTAAAAGTATATGTTATTTTAAAAATTGGGAGGGTTGAGGGTAAAAAATTTACTAAATGATGTAGGATTGGAGGCAGGAGTCATAAATAAGAAAATATTTCACCAATAGTAATGAAAAATAATGCTTTTAATTTAAAATTAACACAACACCTGGACAACTTTAAGGGTAAATATATAGCAAAAGTGGATTTTTAAAATATATTTATTATTTAGAGAGTCAGCATAGTACAGTTTGTTAAGGAATTCAGGACCTCGCATATTCTGACAATTCACTCATCAATATACTGACTGTTAAATGGGAGTATAATATTTACTTCATAGGATTTTTATAAGTATTAAAAAACTTAACGTCTGGAAAGCACTAAATGGTTTTTAGAAAATAGTGCACGCTTCAGTTAATGTCAGATGTAATGCAGAATGTGTTGTTCTGATTTGGTAAATGAAGTCATGTCTTTAAAATAATACCTCTTCCTATAAAGGTACCCCTTTATAGGGTACAAGGAGGCTATTTTTTGATGCTTAAATAGTTCTGCATTTTTATTGTGGTGGTGGCCACGTGAACCTTGAGTGATAAAATTATATAAAACTATAGACACACACACACAATTGAGTGTATATAAAAACTGTTAAAATGTGGATAATGTCTACAGATTGTATCAATGTCCATTTCTTTGTTTTGATATTGCACTAGAGTTGTGTGATTTTATCACTGGGGGAAGTTGGGTGAATAGTATATGTCAGGTCTCTGAGCCCAAGCCTGTACGTATTTATCCAGATGGCCTGAAGCAAGTGAAGAATCACAAAAGAGGTGAAATGGCCTTAACTGATGACATTACCTTGTGAAATTCCTTCTCCTGGCTCATCCTGGTTCAAAAGCTCCCCCACTGAGCACCTTGTGACTGCCACCCCTGCCAGCCAGAGAACAACCCCCCTTTGACTGTAATTTTCCACTACCTACCCAAATCCCATAAAATGCCCCCACCCCATCTCCTTTTGCTGACTCTCTTTTCGGACTCAGCCCGCCTGAATCCAGGTGATTACAAAGCTTTATTGCTCACACAAAGCCTGTTTGGCTGTCTCTTCACATGGACGCGAGTGAACTTTGGTGCTGTGACTTGAATCAGGGGACCTCCCTTGGGAGATCAATCCCCTGTCCTCCTACTCTTTGCTCCATGAGAAAGATCCACCTACCACCTTGGGTCCTCAGACCAACCAGCCCAAGGAATATCTCACCAATTTTAAATCGGGTAAGCAGCCTCTTTTTACTCTGTTCTCCAACCTCTCTCACTATCCCTCAACCTCTTTCTCCTTTCAGTCTTGGAGTCATCTTTCAGTCTCTCCCTTCTCTTAATTTCAGTTCCTTTCCTTTTCTGGTAGAGACAGAGGAAACGCGTTTAATCCATGAACCCAAAACTCTGAAGCTGGTTACGGACTCCGGAAGACAGTCTTCCCTTGGTGTTTAATCACTGTGGGGACACCTGTTTGATTATTCACCCATGTTTCAGAGGTGTCTGATAACCATGGGGATGCCTGCCTTGATCCTACACCCTTAGTGGCAAGCACCACCTTTTTGGGGGACAAGCACCCCCCACCCCTTCTCTCCATGTCTCTACCCTCTCTTTTCTCTGGGCTTGCCTCCTTCACTATAGGCAAACTTCCACCCTCCATTCCTCCTTTTCTCCCTTAGCCTGTGTTCCCAAGAACTTAAAACCTCTCCAACTCACGCCTGACCTAAAACCTAAATGCCTTATTTTCTTCTGCAATGCTGCTTGACCCCAATACAAACTCAACAATGGTTCTAAATGGCCAGAAAATGGCACTTTCTATTTCTCCATCCTACAAGACCTAGATAATTTTTGTCATAAAATGGGCAAACGGTCTGAGGTGCTTGATGTCCAGGCATTCTTTTACATATTGGTCCCTCCCTAGTCTCTGTTCCCAGTGCAACTCATCCCAAATCTTCCTTCTTTCCCTCCCGCCTGTCCCCTCAGTCCCAACCCCAAGTGTTGCTGAGTCTTTCCAATCTTCCTTTTTTACAGACCCATCTGACCTCTCCCCTCCTCCCCAGGCTGCTCCTCACCAGGCCGAGCCAGATCCTGATTCTTCCTCAGCCTCCGCTCCCCAACCTTATAATCATTTTATCATCTCTCCTCTTCACACCCAGTCTGGCTTACAGTTTCATTCTGTGACTAGCCCTCCCCAACCTGTCCAGCAATTTCTTCTTAAAAAGGTGGCTGGAACTAAAGGCATAGTCAAGGTTAATGCTCCTTTTTGTTTATCCAACCTCTCCCAAATCAGTTAGCTTTTAGGCTCTTTTTCATCAAATATAAAAACCCAGCCCAGTTCATGACCCGTTTGGCAACAACCCTTAGATGCTTCACAGCCCTAGACCCTGAAGTGTCAGAAGGCCGTTTTATTCTCAATATGAATTTTATTACCCAATCCACTCCCAACATTAAATAAACCTTCAAAAATTAGAATCCAGCCCTCAAACCCCACAATAGGAATTAATCAACCTCGCTTTCAAGGTGTACAATAATAGGGAGGAGGCAGCCAGATGGCAACGCATTTCTGAGTTACAATTACTTGCCTCTGCTGTGAGATAAAACCCAGCTGCACCTCCAGCACACAAGAACTTCAAAATGCCTAAGCCACACATGCCTAAGCCACAGCAGTGAAGCATTCCTGCAGGACTTCTTCCATCAGGATCTTGCTTCAAGTTCCAGAAAGTTGGCCACTGGGCCAAGGATTGCCCGCAGCCTGGGATTCCTCCCAAGCCATGTCCCATCTGTGCAAGGACCCACTGGAAATCTGATTGCCCAGCTCACCCGGCAGCCACTCCTAGAGCCCCTAAAGCTCTAGCCCAAGGCTCTCTGACTGACTCCTTCCCAGATCTGCTCAGCATAGCGGCTGAAGACTGACATTGCCTGATTGCTTCGGAAGTCCCCTGGACTATCACAGATGCCAAGCTTCATGTAACTCTCACAGTGGAGGGTAAGTCCATTCCCTGTTTAATTGATATGGGGGCTACCCACTCCACATTACCTTCTTTTCAAGGGCCTGTTTCCCTTGCCCCCATAGCTGTTGTGGGTATTGACAGGCTTCTAAACCTCTTAAAACTCCCCAACTCTGGCGCCAACTTGGACAACATTCTTTTATGCACTTGTTTTTAGTTATCCCCACCTGCTCAGCTCCCATATTAGGTAGAGACATTTTAACTAAATTATCTGCTTCCCTGACTATTCCTAGGCTACAACCACACCTCATTACCACCTTTTTCCCCAGTTCAAAGCCTCATTCACATCCTCCCCTTGTTATCTCCCCACCTTAATCCACAAATACAGAACGCCTCTATTCCCTCTTTGGTGACCGATCATGTACCCCTTACTATCTCATTAAAACCTAGTCACTCTTACCCTGCTCAATGCCAATATCCCATCCCATAGCATGCTTTAAAATAATTAAAGCCTGTTATCACTTGCTTGTTACAGCATGGTCTTTTAAAGCCTATAAACTGTCCCTTCAATTCCCTCATTTTACCTGTCCAAAAACCAGGCAAGCCTTACAGGTTAGTTCAGGATCTGCGCCTTATCAACCAAACGGTCTTGCCTATCCACCACGTGTTGCCAAAGCCATATACTCTCCTATCCTCAATACCTCCCTCCACAACCCAGTATTCTGTTCTGGATCTCAAACATTCTTTCTCTACTGTTCCTTTGCACCCTTCATCCCAGCCTCTTTTTGCTTTCACTTGGACTAACCCTGACACCCATCAGGCTCAGCAAATTACCTGGGCTGTACTGCCACAAAGCTTCCTGGACAGCCCCCATTACTTCAGTGAAGCCCAGATTTCTTCCTCATCTGTTACCTATCTCGTCACAATTCTCATGAAAACACACATGCTCTCCCTGGTGATCATGTCTGGCTAATCTCCTAAACCCCAAACGCTTCTACACAACAACAACTCCTTTCCTTCCTAGGCATGTTTAGGTACTTCCGCCTTTGGATACCTAGTTTTACCATCCTGACTAAACCATCATGTAAACTCACAAAAGCAAACCTAGCTGACCCCACAGATCTTAAAATCTTTTGTCACTCCTTTCCATTCCTTAAAAACAGGCCTAGAAGCTGCTCTCACACTAGCTCTCCCTAACTCATCCCAACCCTTTTTCATCACACACAGCCACAGTACGGGGGTGTGCAGTTGAAATTCTTACACAAGGACCGGGACCATGCCCTGTGGCTTTTCTATCCAAACAACTTGACCTTTCTGTTTTAGCCTAGCCCTCGTGTCTGTGTGCGGCATCTGCTACTGCCTTAATACTTTCAGAGGCCCTCAAAATCACAAACTATGCTTAACTCATTCTCTATAGTTCTCATAACTTCTAAAATCTATTTTCTTCCTCACACCTGATGCATATACTTTCTGCCCCCCTCCACTACCTCTCAGCAAGCCGAACTCATTGCCTTAACTCAGGCCCTCATTCTTGCAAAAGGACTATTCATCAATATTTTTACTGACTCTAAATATGCCTTCCGTATCGCACACCACCATGCTGTTATATGGGCAAAAAGGGGTTTTCTCACTACACAAGGGTCCTCCATCATTAATTCCTCTTTAATAAAAACTCTTCTCAAGGCTGTTTTACTTCCAAAGGAAGCTGGAGTCATTCACTGCAAGGACCATCAAAAGGCATCAGATTCCATTGCTCTAGGCAATGCTTATGCTTATAAGGTAGCTAAAGAAGCAGCTAGAGTTCCAACTTCTGTCCCTCACAGCTGGTCTTTCTCCTTCTCATGGGTCACTCCCACCTATTCCCCCACTGAAACTTCCACCTATCAATCTCTTCCCAAACAAGGCAAATAGTTCTTGGACCAAGGAAAATATCTCCTTCCAGCCTCACAGGCCCATTGTATTCTGTCGTCATTTCATAACTTCTTCTGTGTAAGTTATAAGGCGCTAGTCCATCTCTTAGAACCTCTCATTTCCTTTCCGTCATGGAAATCTATTGTCAAGGAAATCACTTCTCAGTGTTCCACCTTCTATTTTACTACCCCTTAGGGATTGTTCAGACCCCTCCCTTCCCTACACATCAAGCTTGGGTATTTGCCCCTGCCCTGGACTGGCAAATTGACTTTACTCACATGACCCAAGTCAGGAACCTAAAATACCTCTTGATCTGGGTAGACGCTTTCACTGGATGAGTAGAGGCCTTTCCCACAGGGTCTGAAAAGGTCACCATGATCATTTCTTCCCTTCTGTCAGACATAATTCCTCAGTTTGGCCTTCCCACCTCTATACAGTCCAATAACGGACCGGCCTTTATTCAAATCACCCAAGCAGTTTTTCAGGCTCTTGTTATTCAGTAGAAACTTCATACCCCTTACCGTTCTCAATCTTCAGGAAAGGTAGAACGGACTAATGGTCTTTTAAAAACACACCCCACCAAACTCGGCCTCCAGCTTAAAAAGAGAACTCTGTCGAGGATAGAGCCTCACAACTCGCCAACCAAGCAAGTAATTATGCTGAACCCCCTTGGTCACTCTCTCATTGGATGTCCTGGGTCCTCCCAATTCTTAGTCCTTTAATACCTGTTTTTCTCCTTCTCTTATTCAGACCTTGTGTCTTCCATTTAGTTTTTCAATTCATACAAAACCGCATCCAGGCCATCACCAATCATTTTACATGACAAATGTTTCTTCTAACAACTCCACAATATCACCCCTTACCACAAAATCTTCCTTCAGCTTAACGTCTCCTACTCTAGGTTCCCATGCCACCCCGATCCCACTCGAAGCAGCCCTGAGAAACATCACCCATTATCTCTCCATGCCACCCCCCAAATTTTTGCTGCCCCAACACTTCCACTCTATTTTATGTTATTTTTCTTATTAATATAAGAAGACAGGAATGTCAGGCCTCTGAGCCCAAACTTGTACATATTCATCCAGATGGTCTAAAGCAAGTGAAGAATCATAAAAGAAGTGAAAATGGCCAGTTCCTGCCTTAACTGATGACATTACCTTGTGAAATTCCTTCTCCTGGCTCATCCTGGCTCAAAAGCTCCCCCACTGAGCACCTTGTGACTGCCACCCCTGCCAGCCAGAGGACAACACCCCTTTAACTAATTTTCCACTAACTACCCAAATCCTATAAAATGCCCCACCCCTATCTCCCTTCACTGACTCTCTTTTTGGACTCAGTCCACCCACACCTAGGTGATTAAAAAGCTTTATTGCTCACACAAAGCCTGTTTGGTGGTCTCTTCATACGGACATGCGTGAAAGTATACATTACCTCTCTGTACTAATTCTGTAAACCCCTGTGAGTCTATACTTGTATTAGTCCATTTTTTTGTTGCTACAATAGACTGTCACAGGCTGGATAACCTCTAAAGGATAGAGGTTTACTTCGCTTATGGTTCTAAAGACAGGGAAGTTGAAGACTGTGCAGTCACATCTAGTGAGGGCCTTCTTGCTGTGTTATCTTATGGCAGAAAGATGGAAAGATAAGTGAGCACATGCAAAAGAGAGAGACACCAGGAGCCCACTCTTGCTATAACTAACCTACTCTTGCAATAATAATATTAATCTAATCATAAGGACTTGACCATAATATACCAATTACCCCTTATTAGTCCCCACCCCTCAACATTGTTGCACTGGAGATTGAGTTTCCAACACATGAACTTTGGGGGAACTCATTCAAATCACTGATATAACGTTTTCAAAACAATAAGTTAAAAACAGAGTCTAGAAAGGTCACAAACACAATTCCAGTTTTCGGCGTCATTCATTATATTTGATACCTTATAGAAACACGCCACATGGGCTACTTAATTTTGAGAGCCCAGTGAAAAATGAAACTTCAGAGGCCCGTGCACAAAACAATTAAGATTTTTAGGATAGCAACAGCAAGTACTTAACCAAATGTAGTATCATTCCAAAGGTAGAGTTGTGTGAAATTGACTATACAGGTCACATGACTGTAAAGCAGCCCCTGGCAGCATTTTGTTAAATAAGAAAACCAAAAAGTTCATCTGGATATGTGGATAAAATGAAAATATCTGAGATCATCAGAAACTTACCAGGAGATCTAGCTAAATCTGAGAACCAGTGTTCATCCAGAAGATAAAGACAGACATCAAGTGCCGAAAACCTCCTTTGTGCTATGTAAATGACGATGTTTTGTAAACATTAACCGAAGTGGCTTTGACAACAGTGTCACTGATGCTCCATTTTACCTACAAGGACTATATTGAAAGATAAAGGACATGGTAATTGCAGTCCCTTTGAAAAATTTCAATACCTTAAATTAGAGCAGATTTAGATAATATTTAATAACTTTTAAGACAAGTAATAATAATGCAATAAAGCCTATTTTATGTAGTTTTCCTAGGGTTTTTTCCTCACTTTGCTTTTTGCATCTTGAAAGAAACTAATCTTGGATGTCTCTAATCATGAACTCATACACTTATCACTTTTCTTGCCATCAAATTATCTTATAAAGCTTACTCAGTAACCTGTTATATGATCAAAGTTAATGGTTAATAAATAATACATATTTCAAACATATATCAAAAACTTCCAGATATACAAAGCCTAATCAGAATCCATTTAATAATGGAATATACGTGCAAACCAATGATATGTATGAATATATTTTTAAATATCAATATTAGTGAAGGAAGGCTGTGAAGCAATGTGAGAATGAGTAACTCCAACTCAAACCTTTTTTTTTCCCTTTTCTGAGCAGTAATGAATTTCAAATTCATTTCAGAAATACTGTTTTTAAAGATACAAACTTTACATCACCATACAGGATCTAATGAAATGTCACAAGGCATGAAAATGGATATACAATCACTTAACTAATTTACACTGTGAAATTCACTACAAAGGTAGCTTACTGTGAACATTAAGGGATACTTAGTCCCAAAAACATCAGAAAAGTCATGTTAATTCAAGTTCAAGGACCACGTGTTAACAGACTGAAGTATGTAAAAGTTAACATCTATAAGCCTACATATTAAATAGGTAAGGAATACAGAATATATTGGTCAACATTTCAAAGTTATTTTTAGCCAAAATTGTAAATATTTTTATTAAATTATATAAGTGACTTTACTAGTTTATAACAAAGTATTTTATAATGTTATTTTATATCAAGTTATGATTTACAACATTTGTTAATATTACTTACTTTTAACTTGACCTTCTCTAGCTTCTTTGCTGGTCATTTTAGTGCTGGCTTAAAATCTGGATGATGAAATACTATGTACAACAAACCGCCACCATACATACATGTTTACCTCGGTAACAAACCTTCACATGTACACCCAAATCTAAAATAAAAGTTTAAAAAAAGAAACTTATTCACAGAAAAACGAATGTTGTGAACTATTTAAATTGTAAAAATAATGACAGGCTATGTTTATAATTTTTTACTTGTGTATGTGTATAAATTGAGTGTTTCTGACAATGGCATTTTTAGCAATGTCATTTAGGGGAAAACAGATGGATCTACCACTGGGCTCTTTAAAATTACAGACAATAGTTTCCCAGCAACTGCTCTAATGCCTGCCTCCTCCACCACTCTGCTGCTCAGGCGGTGCAGACCTGTCATCTCCTCCATCTTCCCTTCCACCTCGCAGGAATTCACAAGTTGGCCTAACACGCAGAACATGTGTTTGGAAGCAAAGACTGAGACTTGGAACGCTGGCTTCTCCCAGAATGCCATGCTTTAACATTAGTATATAATTTGTATCTGAATGTGCAGCTACCATTTTCTCTAAGTGTATTGCTTTCAAAGGGAACGTTTTATTAAGTGCAAGTTAAGTCCCTCTCTCTGAGTGTTTATATATACAGTATATATACATACATAAGTATGTATATATATGTTTATACCTATATATGTATATGTAGTCTTATGGCTATGTGTAAATATATCTATTATATATCAAGGATGATTATGTGTAAATATATTTATTATGCATCAAGGATGTGTGTGTGTGTGTTTGCATAAAACCAAGAGAAATGAGTAAGAAAGCTATCGTCATTTCTTAAAGGAAAATGGTTCAGCAGATCAAGCCGGAAGTGGAAAAGTGGGTGCCTTCTGGCAACAAAGGACCACACCTGAGCCTGATTCTGGTGGATAATAATCCTGCAAGTCATTCCTGTGTCCTCAACAAAACCAGGGCAGCTGAAGATGTAAAAATTAACAGTGAGACAGTTGTAAAACCAGCTTCAATTTCAGAGGAGGTATTGTTGAATTTAATCAATAAACTGAAAAATGATGATAACGTAGATAGCCTCCTTATTCAGGGGCCCATTCCAGATCACATCGATGAGAGAAAGATCCCTAATGCTGTTTCTCCAGACAGGGATGTAGATTGCTTTCATGTACTTAATGTTGGGCAAATGTGTTCTCACCAGTATTCCATGCTACCAGCTCCCCCAGAGGGTATGTGGGAAACGATGAAGTGAACTGGCATTCCAGCTCTAGAGAAGAATGTGATTGTAGTTGGGAAATTAAAAAAATGTTAGGATGCTCATTTTAATGTTATTAAACACAGATGGGGCACATGAAAATCCTGGAAGTGATGCCACTGTTACAATATCTCATCAGTACACTCCCACAGAGTAGTTGAAGAAAAATATAATTCTTGCAGATATTGTAGTATCTGCCTCAGGCATTCCAAATCTGATCACAGCAGATATCAAAGGAGGAGCAGCAATCATTGACATGAGAATATATAGAGTTCAAGGTCCCATAATTGCTAAACTCAAGTTGGTTGGAGATACGGACTTTGAAGGAATCACGAAAAAGCTGATTACATCACTCCAGTTCCTTGGGGTTTTGGTCCCAGGACAATTATGATGTTAATGAAGAATATGATTATTACTGCCAAAATATTGCTGAAGGTTGGAGAGCAGTAAATGCTGAAGTCTAAAGAGCTTGTAGTAACCACTCATTAACTATTGTGTCTTCTATGTCATGAACAGCACTCTAAGTCAGTTCAAGAAGCAAAGCAGGTCAGCAGTATTTTTTGCTTCTTTTATATTAAAATAGGTTAAAATGATGCTTTGTATTTATTGAAACTGTAAGTGCTTGAGTGTTTGTGCACATAACTCTGCAATACCTCACCAGGGAACATTCCAGTATCATGCAGGGTTATGTGATCTAGTCAAGAGCAGCCGTTGACCTAGTTAGTAACATGGGAGTCACTGTCACATTGAGAATGGATGCTTAACTTTGTCAAGCCACTTCAGTTAAAAATTGGCCTTTTCTAGGATTACATTTTTCAAGTGCTATTCCAATAAGAGCCAATACTGATTCTACTTTCCAAACCTTTTCAGTTCAACTGCTCAAACCAAAAGAAAAATGTTTCTGGAGAAAATTAGGGAAAAGGTGTAAAGAAAAAAAATGGTAGTAACTGAGTAGAAACACATTAATTTTTATATATATATATATGTTATATATATATATAAGTTATAGATAGATAGATAGATAGATAGATAGATAGATAGATAGATATAAAGATAGATAACCAGATTTATCTAAGTAGAACTGCATTGGCTAGGGAAGAAGTTGAAATCAACGCTTGCAAGTTGAAAAAATGTTGGTAATTTTCCTAAGCTGTCTTTTTGTAACTTAGTCATTGGGGAAATGTTTAGAGTTGTTTTATTTGCTATTAGTCCTCATTTAGGTATATTTCTCTTAAGTGTGTGATCTCTCCATTTCAGTTTTCTAGGATTAAAAGGCTTGCTTCATAAATTATTCGTGTTTATTATCCTATTTGGTTTTTGCTATATATTTAAACTTCGTTGTTAAATTTTTGTATGATTAGGGGAAATTTGTATAGCTTCTTTGAAATTTTTGAAACCTATTTCTGAAAAACAAACTCAGCTCGATAATCATTTGGGCAACTTGTGTAAGTCTGCAACTTATTTTTCCACCGAAGAGTTATCAGCACCCATCTGTTTTACAGTGATGTACCCCACTGCCTTTCCCAGAAGACTTTTAAAAGCTGGAATATTGAATTCTTTTCCGACTTTCTGAGTAGGGGGCTTTTTAAAATGTTTTAATACACACACACACACACACACACACACACACGAACAAATGAAGTGCAGACAATACATTAAACAATAAATAAAAGTACTATAAATACATATTGTATACATCTTTGCCTGTTAATGAATATATAAATTAATTGCCATTATTTTGACCAACATAGCTTTCCTTTTAGAAATATACCATGATTAATTTAATAAGTCTCCTATTGAAAGACATTTCAGTTGCTTTTGGTTTTTCGCTGATATAAGTTATTCCAATATATCCTTTTAACAACACCTTTACACACTTGTCCATTTTTAACTTGAGATAAATTGCTGGAAGCACATTTCTAGAATGAAAGACATGAACTTTGAAAGCTTTTGACACTAAATGGGGGTAAGAAAGTTTATGCTTCTGCACCATAATCTATGATAGTGTGTTACATTATTTATAACAGAAACTTTGCGGACAAAACTTTTTTTTCTTTGCTTTATTTTGTTTACAAATGTGGCCAAATATACGAGCTTACAAGCGTGGTCAAATATATCATATGTGTTTATTTGCCTTTTGTATGTTTTCTTTTTTTCCTAATCCATACAGTTTCTATGTCATTTCCCTCTTATCCCATGTAAAATTTTTATATTGACTTATAAAATCTCCTTATTTGTTAAAGACAGTAAGTAATGCTTTTCCTGTGGTACTGGCTTTGATGCAGTTGCATTCTTCAGTTTTTGTTGTTTTATCTTTATTTTCTTTCTTGCATTTTGGTTACAGTGGCTTTTGCTGTCACGTTTGCTATTTTTTCTATGCAGATTTTTATTTTCCATGTTTTGCTAAAAAAATTTTATATGGTAGTAATAGTAATAAAAATACATTAAACTTTATTCTATTAATTATGGTGTTTTATTTTAGGTTACATAAATAGCTTTGTTTTGACTTTGATTCATATCAAATTCATTTTGGTTAAATTGTGAAGTAAAGCACATAACTTTTAGATGCGATGCCTAATGAGTGCCCTAATCTCACTTTTGAGCATTTAATTTTTTTCTTTTAAGGTTGGTCTTTTTTTGGTTGTTAGATTTTGATTTCTGTTTCTTTGGTTTCAGTTTTTTTCCAGGGTCAATATCAGTCTTAGTAATACAGCCTTTTCATATATTTTAATATCTGTTAGGACAGTTTCCCTTTCACTTCACTGCTCATACACAATAAGCTGAGCTAGTTTTATCCATTTATTTTTCCAAGCCACACTGGCAGAACGAGCCTCTTCATGCTTAGCATATCTTGTGAGAAGTGAAAATATCAGATATTAGGAGATGCTTTTTTCCAGAGCAATTTTAAAATCTCATCCTTATGAGCCTGAGTGTTACAACAATATACATTTTTTCCAACGCAATTTCTAATTTAAATACACTTTTCACCAATAAAATGGACCGTTTTAGAGATAAAAATATAAATCTAATGTTCATACGAAAACTAATGTTAAGATTTATTATAGACTTTACAACAAATATGTTGAGGTGAATGGAGGGGTAAAAAAGTTAATTGTAGAAAAACAACATTTAGAAAAATGCTCTGAACTCTAACCACATGTGACAATAAATCATCCCAAATAACTCAGACTCTAATTATAAAAGCCTCAGTGGTAAACTTAGCCAAGTATATAGAATTAATTTGTATAATTTTTTACCTGACTTCAGACATATCACCTGCAAATTAGATTGCATCTATTGAGACATTTATTTCCTCTAAGGAAACATTTAAAAATTCCACAGTCAAAAATTACTATTTGAGATAAATTATCAACTGAGGAGTCAAAGGTCTAGAAAATTTAAGTGACTTTCCCAAGGGCACAAAAATATCTGAGTTCTCAACAGGGAGTAGAAACCAATCTCCTAAATCTAGGTGCAATTTCTATTGCACTTCGCAGGGAATTTCTACTTGATTTTTATATCACTTTTTTTTCCACTAGTTTTACTGCAACCACGTGGAGAATAACGATTTTTTTCTCTCCAAGATAATTCACATATAGTTGGGCAAAGAAGGGAGAATCACGTATGATTAAATGCCTCAGGTACAGTGATAGTGCCATTATAATTGGTAGCTAGATATTAAAACATTTCCAAGTGAAAAATAGAACCTTTGGGATGTAGAAGGCCAATCTTAAAGAAGGCTGATGAATTCTCTTGAGGAATATATTAAGAAGACATCCCACCACATTCATATATCAACACTTTGAATTCTTTTAAAATATATTTCCAATATGTTTAAAGTGATCAAGTTTCATCACTAATAATTTCAACCATAGAAAAAGAATAAAATAAAATGCAGTATATATGTTTTTAAGAATGCTGTACAGGTTTTTAAATTGTGTTTTGAAAAAATATTTAGTGGTACAGGGGAATATTTTAGATAACAACCTTAAGTGAAATAATTTTACATTGTATGATTTTATTTTTAAAATAGTTATATATTAGTGTGTATGTATATATGTATATATTTGAAAATATGTGTTTAGATATGGATGTAACTAAAAACTTAGTGGATATGTTGGGCGCGGTGGCTCACGCCTGTAATCCCAGCACTTTGGGAGGCCGAGGCGGGCGGATCACGAGGTCAGGAGATCGAGACCATCCTGGCTAACACGGTGAAACTCGGTCTCTACTAAAAATACAAAAAACTAGCCGAGAGAGGTAGTGGGCGCCTGTAGTTCCAGCTACTTGGAGGCTGAGGCGGGAGAATGGCTTGAACCCGGAAGGCAGAGCTTGGAGTGAGCCGAGATCACGCCACTGCACTCTAGCCTGGGCAACAGAGTGAGACTCCGTCTCGAACAACAACAACAACAACAACAAAAACTTATTGGATATAGTTAACCATGTTAATATGTAGATATTTTATTGTTGAGATCCTTTTAAAATATTTTCTGAAGTCTATAATAATACATATTTTCCATTCATGAGAAAAATAATGTTGAAATCATATTTCCCCACTTGTGTCACAGCAGGACTAGAATAATACCTTGATAATGCTTTATATTTGAATACTGTCTTAAAGTTTATGAACTTTTTCATATATGCTATATATTCTATAATTGAAAAACATCATTATTTTCAAGATTGCACTGGAATTGTTCGAGATAAATCAGCTAAGCTTTAGTCAATGAATTAAAAATATTAAGAACAATAAAATTAATTGACATTGGGAAAACTAGATATGAATTTAGAGAGAGATGAATAAACCACATAGTTCAAGCACTAGAAAAGTAAAATTTGTTCTCAATTGTATAAAAATTTTGCATAATTGTTTCAGTTTTAAGGGCCTGAAACTGGAGAAAACTGTTTGTTTTTAAAACATGGGAGATTTAGTGATTGCAAAAGCATGATAATGTGTAATAATAATAACAATAATCATCATGATAATCAGCAGACCTTGAGTGAATTAACACTTCAATAAGAAGATGCAGTGTAAGTAAGAAAACCCAGTACTTCCACAAGCTTCAGAGAAGTTGGATTCATATCCATGTATATTAATATAGAACGTAATTCTCCTAGGAAAATAATTTCTTCCTTGTTCCATCTATCTCATATGATTTTGGAGATAATTAAATGAGACAATGCATATAAACTGCTTACCAGAGTGCTTAGCACATAAGTATTCAGCTCAGTACATTAGGCTATCTTTGGTGCTATCATCATTATTATTTTCTCTATGTATGGATAATGTTTGTACAGTCTTTGCTCAAACCATAATAATCTTATTCATTTCACTGTTCATAGACTTATTGAAGAAGTGTAAGACAGTTTATATCAAAATACACCTTATATATCCCAACTGATTTTGTTTCTGAAATGTCATTGTCTATGTGTTTTACTCTTTTATTCAATAATACATTTAAACTTAAGAAAAATCTAATATGGAAACAGAGAAAATGTATATTCCTCTTGGCCACAAGCTGACTATTTCCTAACACAAACAAGTTGAAATGATCTCAGGGATTTGAAATCTTTTTAAGAACTTGAATTACAATAAATAATGTTTATTATTTAATGTCCTTTTACATTTCTTAACACAAAAATCTCCTAATTTCCAAGCCCGTATCCATCAATATTGCCACCTCGTAAACTAATTAACTCTTGTTTATATGATCATGACACTATAATCAGTTATATCCCTGAAATCTCTGCCATAGCATTCAATATATGCAGTGCATGTAAAATAGTCCTTCTGCCTTGCAGTTATCTGAAATACGTCCACAAATTCTTTGATGCTGTACCTATTGATAAGTGAAGCTTAACATCTTCCCTTTCAGTGTGGACTGGACTCAATGACTTATTTTTAATGAACAAATATGGTTGAAGTCACAGTGTATCACTTCCAAAACTAAGTCATGAAAGGGACTATGGCGTCCACCTTTATTTCTCTCAGATCACTCACTTTGTGGGAAGCCAGCTGTCTGGTCATGAGAGCGACCTGTCAGACCCATGGAGAGCCCTGCATGGCTGGAAAGAAACTAAGGTTTCCTGCCGACTACCGTTGAGTACTTGGGAGATAATCCTCCAGTCCTAGTCTACCCTTCAGATGACTGCCGCCCTGATCAACAGCTTAGCTGCAGCCAGATGTGAGACTCTGAGCCAAAATTACTCAGGTAAGCTTCTTCTAAATAGTTGACCCACAGAAATCTTCGTGTATTTTTTTTTAACTTTTATTTTAAGTTCAGGGGTACAAGTATAGGTTTGTTACATAGGTAAACTTGTGCCACGGGGGTGTGTTGTATAGATTGTTTCATGACCCAGGTATTAAACCTAGTAGTCATGAGTTGTTTTTCCTGATGCTCTCCCTCCTTTCACCCTCCAGCCTCTGACAGGTCCCAATGTGAGTTGTTTCATTTCATGTGTCCATGTGTTCTCATCATTTACCCCCCACTTATAAGTGAGAACATGCAGTATTTAGTTTTCTATTCCTGTTAGTTTGCTAAGGATAATGTCCTCGAGCTCCATCCATTGTTCCTGCAAAGGACATGATCTCACTCTTTTTTTTATGACTGCATAGTATTCTATAGCGTACATGTACCACATTTGCTTTATCCAGTCTATCATTGATGGGCATTTAGATTCATTCTATGTCCTTGCTATCATGAATAGTACTGCAGTGAACATAAGTGTGCATGTGTCTTTATAACAGAATGATTTATATTCCTTTGGCTATATACCCAGTAACGGGATTGCCGAGTTTACTGGTATTTTTGTCTTTAGGTCTTTGAGGAATCAACACATTGCCTTCCACAATGGTTGAACTAATTTACACTCCCCAGCAACAGTGTATAAGCATTCTTTTATCTCCAAAACCTCACCAACATCTGTGTTTTTTTGACTTTTTAATAGTAGCCATTCTGACTTTGTGTGAGATGGTATCTCATTGTGGTTTTCATTTGCATTTCTCTAATGATCAATGATATTGAGCTTTTTTTCATATGATCATTGGCCACATATATGTCAGCTTTTGAGAAGAGTCTGTTCGTGTCTTTTGCCCACTTTTTAATGGGGTTGCTTTTTATTGTAAATTTGTTTAATAATTTGTTTTATAGATGCTGGATATTAGGCCTTTCTCAGATGCATAATTTGCAAATATTATCTCTCATTCTGTAGTTTGTCTGTTCACTCTGATGATAGTTTCTTTTGCTGTGCAGAAGCTCTTTCATTTAATTAGACTCTATTTACCAATTTTTGCTTTTGTTGTAATTGGTTTTTGGCGTCTTTTTCATAAAATCTTTGCCCATGCCTATGTCCTGAATGGTATTGCCTAGGTTGTCTTCCAAGGTTTTTATAGTTTTGAGTTTTGCATCTTTAATCCATCTTGAGTTAATTTTTGTACATGGTGTAAGGCAGGGGTTTGGTTTCAGTCTTCTGCATATGGCTAGCCAGTTATCCCAGCATTATTTACTAAACAGGGAGTCTTTTCTCATTGCTTGTTTTCGTCAGCTTTGTCGAAGATCAGATAGTTGTAGGTGTGTGGTCTTATTTCTGGGTTCTCTATTCTGTTCCATTGGTTTATTTGTCTATTTTTGTACCTGTACCCTGCTTTTTTAGTTACTGTAACCATGTACTATAATAGCTACTATACTACATGAAGTCCGGTAGCATGATGCCTCCAGCTTTGTTCTTTTTGCTTAGAAAAATTTTAGATAAAATGGCCTAGGTCATTCAGGCTCTTTTTTTGTTCCATATGAATTTTAGAGTAGTTTTCTCTAGTTCTGTGAAGAATGTCAATGATAGTTTAAGAGGTGTAGCGTTGAATCCATAAATTGCTCTGAGCAGTATGGCCATTTTAATGATATTGATTTTTCTATCCATGAGCATCGAATGTTTTTCCATTTGTTTTTGTCATCTCTGATTTCTTGCAGCAGCAGTTTGTAGTCTCCTTATAGAGCTCTTTCACTTCCCTAGTTAGCTTTATTCCTAGGTACTTCATTCTTTTTACAGCAATTATTAATGGGAGTTCATTTGTGATTTGGCTCTCAACTTACCAATATGCAAAAATCATGTTTTCTATTTCAAGTCACTATGTTTTAAGGCACTTGTTTACACAGCTTTAGATAATACTTATTTTTATCCTGGGAGTGGGTGTTAGGGCAACAAAACGCATACC
This sequence comes from Macaca mulatta, assembly GCF_049350105.2. Lineage (NCBI taxonomy): Eukaryota > Metazoa > Chordata > Mammalia > Primates > Cercopithecidae > Macaca > Macaca mulatta. The sequence continues at coordinate 170,920,532 of NC_133410.1, forward strand.
TAAACAAAGAAATCCAAATCCTGCAATATTGGAGTGGATTTAGAAACCAAAAAGAGTTTGAAGGAAGTATATGTGAAAGCATCAAGATCCTTGAAGAAGCTGAAAATTTTGTAAGCTTTGAGAATACTGCAGATGAGGGCTTAAAAAAGTATGAAAAATCTTACTGGAAACTGTAGGAAATTGGATTTTTTAAATATAGTTAAGGATGTTTGCCAACAATGTCACCTATGGTAAGATGGAAAGTAGAAAACTCACTTATCTGAGTGATCTAGCTAAAAATATTTCTTAGCAAGGTGTTAAAGTGTCACTTGGTTTTGTCTTAATGCTTATAAAGCATGATCAAAGAGAGATCAAGAAGGACAGGAGCCAAAGAGAGACTCACACCAGATATATACCCACATGTATAATTACTTTAACTAATTTTTGACAAATGTGTCCAGGTTATTCAATGGATAATGGGATGACTTTTCTAAGACTGGTTCTGAAATATGAGGGTGTTAATATGAAAAATAATAACACTGTACCCATACATTATATTACTTTAAAAAATTAACATGAATTCATAGACCTAAATGTTAGACTGCAAGTATTAAAAAAAAGAATACTCTTGCAGTTTTTGGTTAGGCAAAAAGGCGTTAGGATGCAAAACATATAAATCACAGAAGATAAACTTAATAAATTGGACTTTATCAAATTTAACTTATATCAAAGTTAAAATTTTAAAATGTCATGAAAATATATACCTAAAATAAGTCAATTCTACTGTATTTAATTATACCACAATAAACCTAACCTAATAAAAATAATTAAATTCCATGTTAAGAATCTTTTCAATATTGTTATTGATTTCTAGTTTTATTACATTCTGATTGGAGGTTTTTTTTTTCTTCTTTTTTTTAATTAATTTATTATTATTATACTTTAAGTTGTAGGGTACATGTGCATAACGTGCAGGTTTGTTACATATGTATACTTGTGCCATGTTGGTGTGCTGCACCCATCAACTAGTCATTTACATCAGGTATAACTCCCAATGCAATCCCTCCCCACTCCCCCCTCCCCATGATAGGCCCCGGTGTGTGATGTTCCCCTTCCTGAGTCCAAGTGATCTCATTGTTCAGTTCCCACCTATGAGTGAGAACATGGGGTGTTTGGTATTCTGTTCTTGTGATAGTTTGCTAAGAATGATGGTTTCCAGCTGCATCCATGTCCCTACAAAGGACACAAACTCATCCTTTTTCATGGCTGCATAGTATTCCATGGTGTATATGTGCCACATTTTCTTAATCCAATCTGTCACTGATGGACATTTGGGTTGATTCCAAGTCTTTGCTATTGTGAATAGTGCCGCAATAAACATACGTGTGCATGTGTCTTTATAGCAGCATAATTTATAATCCTTTGGGTATATCCCCAGTAATGGGATGCCTGGGTCATATGGTACATCTAGTTCTAGATCCTTGAGGAATCGCCATACTGTTTTCCATAGTGGTTGAACTAGTTTACAATCCCACCAACAGTGTAAAAGTGTTCCTATTTCTCCACATCCTCTCCAGCACCTGTTGTTTCCTGACTTTTTAATGATCGCCATTCTAACTGGTGTGAGATGGTATCTCATTGTGGTTTTGATTTGCATTTCTCTGATGGCCAGTGATGATGAGCATTTTTTCATGTGTCTGTTGGCTGTATGAATGTCTTCTTTTGAGAAATGTCTGTTCATATCCTTTGCCCACTTTTTGATGGGGTTGTTTGTTTTTTTCTTGTAAATTTGTTTGAGTTCTTTGTAGGTTCTGGATATTAGCCCTTTGTCAGATGAGTAGATTGCAAAAATTTTCTCCCATTCTGTAGGTTGCCTGTTCACTCTGATGGTAGTTTCTTTTGCTGTGCAGAAGCTCTTTAGTTTAATGAGATCCCATTTGTCAATTTTGGCTTTTGCTGCTGTTGCTTTTGGTGTTTTAGACATGAAATCTTTGCCCATGCCTATGTCCTGAATGGTACTACCTAGGTTTTCCTCTAGGATTTTTATGGTATTAGGTCTAACATTTAAGTCTCTAATCCATCTTGAATTAATTTTCGTATAAGGAGTAAGGAAAGGATCCAGTTTCAGCTTTCTACTTATGGCTAGCCAATTTTCCCAGCACCATTTATTAAATAGGGAATCCTTTCCCCATTTCTTGTTTCTCTCAGGTTTGTCAAAGATCAGATGGCTGTAGATGTGTGGCATTATTTCTGAGGACTCTGTTCTGTTCCATTGGTCTATATCTCTGTTTTGGTACCAGTACCATGCTGTTTTGGTTACTGTAGCCTTGTAGTATAGTTTGAAGTCAGGTAGCGTGATGCCTCCAGCTTTGTTCTTTTGACTTAGGATTGTCTTGGAGATGCGGGCTCTTTTTTGGTTCCATATGAACTTTAAAGCAGTTTTTTCCAATTCTGTGAAGAAACTCATTGGTAGCTTGATGGGGATGGCATTGAATCTATAAATTACCTTGGGCAGTATGGCCATTTTCACGATATTGATTCTTCCTATCTATGAGCATGGTATGTTCTTCCATTTGTTTGTGTCCTCTTTGATTTCACTGAGCAGTGGTTTGTAGTTCTCCTTGAAGAGGTCCTTTACATCCCTTGTAAGTTGGATTCCTAGGTATTTTATTCTCTTTGAAGCAATTGTGAATGGAAGTTCATTCCTGATTTGGCTCTCTGTTTGTCTGTTACTGGTGTATAAGAATGCTTGTGATTTTTGCACATTAATTTTGTATCCTGAGACTTTGCTGAAGTGGCTTATCAGCTTAAGGAGATTTTGGGCTGAGATGATGAGGTTTTCTAAATATACAATCATGTCATCTGCAAAGAGGGACAATTTGACTTCTTCTTTTCCTAACTGAATACCCTTGATTTCTTTCTCTTGCCTTATTGCCCTAGCCAGAACTTCCAACACTATGTTGAATAGGAGTGGTGAGAGAGGGCATCCCTGTCTTGTGCCAGTTTTCAAAGGGAATTTTTCCAGTTTTTGCCCATTCAGTATGATATTGGCTGTGGGTCTGTCATAAATAGCTCTTATTATTTTGAGGTACGTTCCATCAATACCGAATTTATTGAGCGTTTTTAGTATGAAGGGCTGTTGAATTTTGTCAAAAGCCTTTTCTGCATCTATTGAGATAATCATGTGGTTCTTGTCTTTGGTTCTGTTTATATGCTGGATTATGTTTATTGATTTGTGAATGTTGAACCAGCCTTGCATCCCAGGGATGAAGCCCACTTGATCATGGTGGATAAGCTTTTTGATGTGTTGCTGAATCCGGTTTGCCAGTATTTTATTGAGGATTTTTGCATTGATGTTCATCAGGGATATTGGTCTAAAATTCTCTTTTTTTGTTGTGTCTCTGCCAGGCTTTGGTATCAGGATGATGTTGGCCTCATAAAATGAGTTAGGGAGGATTCCCTCTTTTTCTATTGATTGGAATAGTTTCAGAAGGAATGGTACCAACTCCTCCTTGTACCTCTGGTAGAATTCAGCTGTGAATCCATCTGGTCCTGGACTTTTTTTGGTTGGTAGGCTATTAATTATTGCCTCAATTTCAGAGCCTGCTATTGGTCTATTCAGGGATTCAACTTCTTCCTGGTTTAGTCTTGGGAGAGTGTAAGTGTCCAGGAAATTATCCATTTCTTCTAGATTTTCCAGTTTATTTGCGTAGAGGTGTTTATAGTATTCTCTGATGGTAGTTTGTATTTCTGTGGGGTCGGTGGTGATATCCCCTTTATCATTTTTAATTGCATCGATTTGATTCTTCTCTCTTTTCTTCTTTATTAGTCTTGCTAGTGGTCTGTCAATTTTGTTGATCTTTTCAAAAAACCAACTCCTGGATTCATTGATTTTTTGGAGGGTTTTTTGTGTCTCTATCTCCTTCAGTTCTGCTCTGATCTTAGTTATTTCTTGCCTTCTGCTAGCTTTCGAATGTGTTTGCTCTTGCTTCTCTAGTTCTTTTAATTGCGATGTTAGAGTGTCAGTTTTAGATCTTTCCAGCTTTCGCTTGTGGGCATTTAGTGCTATAAATTTCCCTCTACACACTGCTTTAAATGTGTCCCAGAGATTCTGGTATGTTGTATCTTTGTTCTCATTGGTTTCAAAGAACATCTTTATTTCTGCCTTCATTTTGTTATGTACCCAGTAGTCATTCAGGAGCAGGTTGTTCAGTTTCCATGTAGTTGAGCGGTTTTGATTGAGTTTCTTAGTCCTGAGTTCTAGTTTGATTGCACTGTGGTCTGAGAGACAGTTTGTTATAATTTCTGTTCTTGTACATTTGCTGAGGAGTGCTTTACTTCCTATTACGTAGTCAATTTTGGAGTAAGTACGATGTGGTGCTGAGAAGAATGTATATTCTATTGATTTGGGGTGGAGAGTTCTATAGATGTCTATTAGGTCTGCTTGCTGCAGAGATGAGTTCAATTCCTGGATATCCTTGTTAACTTTCTGTCTCGTTGATCTGTCTAATGTTGACAGTGGAGTGTTGAAGTCTCCCATTATTATTGTATGGGAGTCTAAGTCTCTTTGTAAGTCTCTAAGGACTTGCTTTATGAATCTGGGTGCTCCTGTATTGGGTGCATATATATTTAGGAGAGTTAGCTCTTCCTGTTGAATTGATCCCTTTACCATTATGTAATGGCCTTCTTTGTCTCTTTTGATCTTTGATGGTTTAAAGTCTGTTTTATCAGAGACTAGTATTGCAACCCCCGCTTTTTTTTGTTCTCCATTTGCTTGGTAAATCTTCCTCCATCCCTTTATTTTGAGCCTATGTATGTCTCTGCGTGTGAGATGGATCTCCTGAATACAGCAGACTGATGGGTCTTGACTCTTTATCCAGTTTGCCAGTCTGTGTCTTTTAATTGGAGCATTTAGTCCATTTACATTTAAGGTTACGATTGTTATGTGTGAACTTGATCCTGCCATTATGATATTAACTGGTTATTTTGCTCGTTAGTTGATGCAGTTTCTTCCTAGCCTCGATGGTCTTTACATTTTGGCATGTTTTTGCAATGGCTGGTACCGGTTGTTCCTTTCCATGTTTAGTGCTTCCTTCAGGGTCTCTTGTAAGGCAGGCCTAGTGGTGACAAAATCTCTAAGCATTTGCTTATCTGTAAAGGATTTTATTTCTCCTTCACTTATGAAACTTAGTTTGGCTGGATATGAAATTCTGGGTTTAAAATTCTTTTCTTTAAGAATGTTGAATATTGGCCCCCACTCTCTTCTGGCTTGTAGAGTTTCTGCCGAGAGATCTGCTGTTAGTCTGATGGGCTTCCCTTTGTGGGTAACCCGACCTTTCTCTCTGGCTGCCCTTAACATTTTTTCCTTCATTTCAACTTTGGTGAGTCTGGCAATTATGTGTCTTGGATTTGCTCTTCTCGAGGAATATCTTTGTGGCGTTCTCTGTATTTCCTGGATTTGAATGTTGGCCTGCCCTACTAGGTTGGGGAAGTTCTCCTGGATGATATCCTGAAGAGTGTTTTCCAACTTGGTTCCATTTTCCCCCTCACTTTCAGGCACCCCAATCAGACGTAGATTTGGTCCTTTTACATAATCCCATACTTCTTGCAGGCTTTGTTCATTTCTTTTTCTTCTTTTTTCTTTTGGTTTCTCTTCTCGCTTCATTTCATTCATTTGATCCTCAATCGCTGATACTCTTTCTTCCAGTTGATCGAGTCGGTTACTGAAGCTTGTGCATTTGTCACGTATTTCTTGTGTCATGGTTTTCATCTCTTTCATTTCGTTTAGGACCTTCTCTGCATTAATTACTCTAGCCATCAATTCTTCCACTTTTTTTTCAAGATTTTTAGTTTCTTTACGCTGGGTACGTAATTCCTCCTTTAGCTCTGAGAAATTTGATGGACTGAAGCCTTCTTCTCTCATCTCGTCAAAGTCATTCTCCGTCCAGCTTTGATCCGTTGCTGGCGATGAGCTGCGCTCCTTTGCCGGGGGAGATGCACTCTTATTTTTTGAATTTCCAGCTTTTCTGCCCTGCTTTTTCCCCATCTTTGTGGTTTTATCTGCCTCTGGTCTTTGATGATGGTGATGTACTGATGGGGTTTTGGTATAGGTGTCCTTCCTGTTTGATAGTTTTCCTTCTAACAGTCAGGACCCTCAGCTGTAGGTCTGCTGGAGATTGCTTGAGGTCCACTCCAGACCCTGTTTGCCTGGGTATCAGCAGCAGAGGCTGCAGAAGATAGAATATTGCTGAACAGCAAGTGTACCTGTCTGATTCTTGCTTTGGAAGCTTCCTCTCAGGGGTGTACTCCACCCTGTGAGGTGTGGGGTGTCAGACTGCCCCTAGTGGGGGATGTCTCCCAGTTAGGCTGCTCAGGGGTCAGGGACCCACTTGAGCAGGGAGTCTGTCCCTTCTCAGATCTCAACCTCCGTGTTGGGAGATCCACTGCTCTCTTCAAAGCTGTCAGACAGAGTCGTTTGCGTCTGCAGAGGCTTCTGCTGTGTTTGTTATTGTTTACTGTGCCCTGTCCCCAGAGGTGGAGTCTACAGAGACAGGCAGGTTTCCTTGAGCTGCTGTGAGCTCCACCCAGTTCGAGCTTCCCAGCAGCTTTGTTTACCTACTTAAGCCTCAGCAATGGCGGGCGCCCCTCCCCCAGCCTCGCTGCTGCCTTGCCGGTAGATCACAGACTGCTGTGCTAGCAATGAGGGAGGCTCCGTGGGCGTGGGACCCTCCCGGTCAGGTGTGGGATATGATCTCCTGGTGTGCCTGTTTGCTTAAAGTGCAGTATTGGGGTGGGAGTTACCCGATTTTCCAGGTGTTGTGTGTCTCAGTTCCCCTGGCTAGGAAAAGGGATTCCCTTCCCCCTTGCGCTTCCCAGGTGAGACAATGCCTCGCCCTGCTTCAGCTCTCGCTGGTCGGGCTGCAGCAGCTGACCAGCTCCGATCGTCCGGCACTCCCCAGAGAGATGAACCCAGTACCTCAGTTGAAAATGCAGAAATCACCGGTCTTCTGTGTGGCTCGCGCTGGGAGTTGGAGACTGGAGCTGTTCCTATTCGGCCATCTTGCTCCGCCCCCTCTGATTGGAGATTATTTACAAAAATTCCATCTTGTTAAATTTGTTTGCCTTCTTGCTGCATTTTAATATATAGGACATTTCATGTATGTTTCATTTGCTCTTGAAAAGGAATATTCTTTATTATCAGAATGTAATATTTGATATTTCTCTATATTATCTACCTTATTGATATTGATTATATGTTCTATATGCTTGCTTACTTATTTGTCCTCTTCAGCTATTTTCACACAAACTTGAAAAGAATGATAAACTTTCCTAGTTTATTTTTCTATTTATCTTTCTGTATCCTTTAGGTTCTATAGTATAAAGGTGGTTTGTATTTTACTTACTATGAAGTTATCTATGTCTAATAGATTTTGATTGTTAATTGTATCATTTTGCATCATAAATAAATTTTGTTGCCTAATGTAAGGAGACCTGAGGGCTTCCTGGTTTGGTGAAAGACTTCAAACTTGCCTGCTTAGTAGTATTTCCATTTGCCTGATAACTTGTTGTTCCTCTTTCTCCTTTCTTCTTACTTTCCTTTCCTTCCTTCCTCTCTCTCATTTCTGAATCACCTTTTTTAGATAGATGTTTATCATGTGTCTTAGTTCTGGTTGCTATACCAAATTACCATAGATTCAGTGGTTTAACAATCATTTATTTTTTACAATCTGGGAGGCTAGAAGTGCAAGATCTAGGTGCCAGCATGGTGCAGGGTTGGGTTCTGATGAGGGGTCTCTTCCAAGTTGCAGGCAGTGACTTCTAGTATCTTCAGATGGTGAAAAGAAGACAAGAGAGCCTTCTGAGGTCCTTTTTATTTTCTACATACTATGCCTGTTATTTTATATTTATTGCATGTCTCCATGTGTGTGTGTGTGTGTGTGTGTGTGTGTGTGTTTGTGATAGAGAAAGAGATACAGGTGGGTTTTTCTTTAGGTGGTATATCTTTTTTTGCTATTTTTTGTTATTTATTTTAGAAGTAATGAAAAGCTTAATTATATTTAGCAGTTACTTTCTTATTAACATCTTTATAATATCCTTATTTTTTCCTTTCAATTAGTTTGTTTTCAGCTTTAAAACATGTGATTTAACTCTTATTTATTCACTAATTTCTTTTTTGTTCTCTGTAGCTAAACTTCTACTTACTGATTGACCCACTTATTTGACATTCAATAAGTTTTTCCATTTTCCCACTTAATATTTAATTTCTGTTCTCACTTTTTGACATAATATATGGCATTTTTCTTTTGCTTTTTTCCATCCTTGTCACATCTTTGCTTTTGTCTTTATTTATTTATTTATTTCAAAGACAAGGTCTCACTCTGTTGCCCAGGCTCAAATGCAGTCTTCCTCAGCCTCCCAAATCACTTGAAGGGCAGCTAGGCTCTGCCAGGCTTTTGTCTTAGAATAAAATTACTGGCAATCCTTTGTCTAGTACTTACCTAATTACTAGTTAGATGAAATTCATCCTCTAGTACATTGCTGAAGGAAATTCCGTGCTTACATCACTGAAAGTGTTTTTGAATGTATAGAATTTTTTCTACAGCTTCTTATTGCTTTGTTATAATATGATGGATTCGAACTTCCTTTCCTTGTGTTTCTTGAATGATGCTCCACTGTTTTTGTTATTGTTTTGTTTTGTTTTGTTTTTCATTACTTTTCAGATGGCTAATTCCAACAAGTGTTATCTTTTTTCTTTGGTAAGCAACTTGTGTTTTTGTTGTTTTGTTTTGGTTTGGTTTGGTGAAGGAACCTCTTAGATATTTTTAATATCTTTAAGGTCTGAAGAATTCCTAGAATATGTCACAAAGTTGATTGTTCTATGTCAACTTATCTGGGTATACATTCATCCTGTTCAACTAGTCATTTCGGGACTTTTATCCCCAGAATTTTTTTTTCTTTTTCTTCTTCTTGCCATTATCAACAGAAAAAAAAGAAAAAAAAACTTTTAATTAACAGGAAGACAAGTCTACAACTATTTACCCACCTATCCTGAAGCTATGGAAGATACAGAGAGCCTGAAAATTTGAGCAATGACTGACCAGATTGTGAATTATTTTCAAGAACGGTCAGTAATTTCATTGCCATGTCAAAAGGCCCACGAGCATATGATTGACTGTATTTTTCTTGATAGTTATGAAATTCTCAGGATGAAAGACTTGGCACTAACTCCCAGCTTTCAGATGCCTAATTCCAACAAATGTTATCTTGTCTTAGAATAAAATTACTGGCAATCCTTTGTCTAGTACTTACCAGTGTGAGCTTCATTAGCATTTGTGAGTTGTGTAAAAGACCCTGGATAAATGCTTTTCAGAAGCAGCCTCCCTACAAACTGTATTAAAGATTTTGTCTTTTTTTCACAATGGTTTTGCAATTCGCCTCTGACCATGAAGATGGAAGCTCTGTTTCGGTTTGTAGAGCTCACTGCTGTCTCCCAAGTTTAGTCAATCTGGACAGAGGGCTGGCAATGTGGATGGGAAGGCACTCCTACAGACAAAGATTTTAAGGGATTTGTAGGTGTACAACAGGTCAAGGGTTAGCAACAATTACCATCTCTTACGATAGACTATTTAGTAGTTGTGAACAAATAATTACTTCCAATTTGCATTTTTCTAAATTTCCCAGATAATTTTTGTGCATTCTGATGCCTAAACTAAGGTATTTTAGCAACTGATATCTGAAGGCAAGTTGTTCCTCAATTGTTTAACTCATTTCATAAGGACTGTATGGAATCCTTTTTGACCATGTTGGTATCGACACGTAATACTTGATGTATTCTCAGGGTTCATGAAGTTCTCATTGCAAGGCTATGTATCATACACTATCTTTGTAAATTCTAATTGTACCACTAGAAAAAGTATGGGTTTTGTGAATAGGCAGATCTGGCTTTGAATGAATGGTATGGCTCACTGTGTTATTTAGAACAACTTATGTATTCTCTATGATAAGTACTCTTCAATTTAAAATTAAGTTAAAATAGTCACGTTCAGTTTTGAGATCTATATACAATGGTTTTACATATTTCATTGGTGGAAACTGAGTAAAGCATACACAGAATTGTGTTGTACTTTGAACTTCTTACAACTGCATGTGAATCTACAATATTCTTAGTAAAATTTTCAATTAAAAAGTATATATTTTGTATTTTTTTTTATTTTTTATTTTTTAGACAGAGTCTCTGTCACCCAGGCTGAAGTGCAGTGGCATGAAGCCTCACTGAAGCCTCTACTTACCAGGTTCAAGGGATTCTCCTGCCTCAATCTTGCTAGTAGCTGAGATTACAGGTTTACGCCACTATGCTCAGCTAATTGTTTTTTGTATTTTTAGTAGAGATGGGGATTCTTCATGTTGACCAGAGTGGTCTCGAACTCATGGTCTCCAGTGATCTACACGCCTGGGCCTCCCAAGGGCTGGGATTACAGTAGTGAGCCACCATGCCTAGCCTATATATTGTCTTAATGTATCAAAAATAGTCAATGAAATGCTGATTCTTTCTCCAAAAATCAACACCTTTTGATTAAAACCCATATGTGTTAATTTTTTTGTACAGTTACCCAAGAAAAATATTTTATAATAAACAAGGAAAATATAGGACCACATGTTATCTTAATTTTAAAGAAAGTGTGCATAGGTGTACATATATAGTCAGTTTGAGCATTCAACTTGGAAATTCTTCTCCTGTTAAAATTTTACAACAAATTTTGATAAAAATGAGCTACAAAAAAGTAAAGGCATGAATGGTCTTTGCTACAATTTATTTTAGCAATGGCAAAAATTACTAAGAAATATGCAACTATCTCTATTAAACCACATTCTTGTCTAGGCTCTAGTTTAGAAAAATGCTTTTAAAAGACTGGGTTTACCCTGGATTGAGAGGTAAGAATGGTGATTTATTGATTTTTACTCAGAGTAAGTTATGTAATCATGTTAGTTTTCCTTTGCAGTTTAGTCACTGCCTAATCCTCCAGTTGTTTCTGTGAGCTACCTAATAGCCACTAATAAATCCTTACTGGGGTCAGGCACGATGACTCAAGCCTGTAATCCCAGCACTTTGGGAGGCCGAGGAAGGCAGATCACCTGAGGTCAGCAGTTCGAGACCAGTCTGGCAAGCATGGTGAAACCCCATCTCTACTAAATATACAAAAATTAGCTGGGCGAGGTGGCAGGGACTTGTTAGCTGAGCTACTCAGGAGGCTGAGGCAGGAGGATTGCTTGGACCCAGGAGACGCGAGTTGCAGTGAGACAAGATTGCACCACTGCACTTCAGCCTAGGCGATAGACACTGCGTCTTAAAAAACAAACAGACAAAAAACATAAAATAAATAAATAAATCTTTACTGAGTGCTGGCCTGGTTGCTTTATTTGAAAACATACATAGAAAAAATAACCTCAATACACATACGCGAGAACTAGAGAGCATCTTTAGCTTCTCTCATTTTTTTTTCATCTTTTTTCATTTATTTTCCTACAGGTTCAGGGTCAATATAGCCAACAGGGCCAAATTTAAAATAGTCCATTCCCACAGTTTGCTGAATTTAAAAACTCTGTCCCCGGAGTGTACATTTTCTAATTAGTAAATTAAAAACAATGAATTTTACAGTTTAGATCAGCTTCTCACATATTTTCCTTTTGGAAGGGTGTAGTATTACTTTCACAAAGTAAAAGTTCCCTTTGCTCCTCAAGTTAAGGCATCTGATATGGGGAAACTGATTGTGTTTCTGACTAATGATGGGAGTTAATAGTTAGAATCTTAATTGGCTTCCACAATTTTAAAGAAAACATCTTGTTCCATCTAACTTATTCATTATTTTAATTCAAAAGAGTTTCAGAATTCAAGAAAAGAGGCATGCTATTTATTTGATACCTCTCAAAATGCTCAAACACATGTCAAACAACCCCAAGTATTTTAGAGTACATATGGACAATATATATGAAGACTATATTTTTGTATGTATTCTGAGAGTAGTAGTATACATCAGGACATATTTGTGGATAGTCAGTAAAATAAACCTTGAATTCTTAATTCAAGGTCTGGTATTAATTTGTTTGGTTTACTAGAACTTGAGTTTCATTGTGGCCTCTGGTAAAATTGAAACTTGGATGCTAAAAATTAATTCATATTACATAAGTGAATTAATTAAAGAAGTTAAAAGTGTTAGAGGAACTGTGTCCTGTATCACTGTATTTTATTCAACCGTAGCCTACCATGTCCCCTGAGTATTTTCGTGGAATACCACTTCCAGGATCCTATTGGAGAGGCAAATAGCAATATGACGAAACATACTTTTACTGGTTGCTGTGTGTAGCCTGAGGATGTAGGGGGGAGATTAGGCTACTGAACAGGGTTTCCTGAGTTCAATGAAGTTGGTAAGATTCTTAGGTAGCAGAGGCTAAACATGTCAGCTGTCTGTCAGAGGCAATGTAGAATGGAAAAATGGCAATACAAATTGTCTAATTATAAAACCTTTTAAGAGAGTGTTGATGGCATCCAAAGGACATTTACTACTACATTTTTAAATCATAGGCCTGGATACCTGACTAAGGCTATGATGATAAATAGTTAGAGTCCTTCTGTTAGAAATAAAGTTCAGAGTCATAAAAAAAAAACAGCAAATAAAGGATTTCTCAGCAAAGCAAATTTACTTTCGCACAGAAGGGTGCTTCTCATCGGGCTGGCTGCCACGAGAGCATCCTGAACAAAGGAGAGTAGAAGCTTTTATTTTTTAAAATATTTATTTATTTATTTGAGGGAGTTTCGCTCTTGTTGCACAGGCTGAAGTACTATGACACGATCTCGGTTCACCACAACCTCCGCCTCCTGTGTTCAAGCGATTCTCCTGCCTCAGCCTCCTGAGTAGCTGGGATTACAGGCATGCACCACCATGCATGACTAATTTTTATTTTTAGTACAGACGGGGTTTCTTCATGTGGGTCAGGCGGGTCTTGAACTCCCGACCTCAGGTGGTTCACCCTCCTCAGCCTCCCAAAGTGCTGGGATTACAGGCGTGAGCCACCGCGACTGGCCTGAAGCTTTTATTTTTAACTCGACTCTTGACCCTGTGTCCTTCTCTCATTGGCTGGGGTTGGACTGCACAATCTAAAGTAGACTCGAATGGCTAAACATTTAAACTTTTTTAGACAAGGTGGGCGTGTAATGGGAGACGGGAGAAGAGGAAGGGTCATCTACAGAAGACTAGAGAGACAGTTTATTTTCAAATAAGGAAAAGAATGTGAGTTGGGACTGTGGCATGTCTGGGCGTGTAGTAAAATCAGAAGAAAAGGAGAAGAAAGGTGGTGGGGGAGGTGGTACTTGGAATTAGAGAATAAGAAGTTGATTAGGCTGTTTGAAGAGAAACCTTGCCATATCTCACACCCTCTCTTTTCCACTTGTGAACCACAAACACTGAGTGTTCTTTGAGGGAACTGGAGTCTGCATACTTCTGAGAAGGATCCTGCTATGGAGTTTAATGTATAAATATTGGTATGCTAATAAGTGGATTTTTAGCGTGAATCTGCCTCTTGATCAATACGTTGGGACCCCAAATTCATACAACGGTTAATTTTCAACTGAGCATGTAGTTGGAATAGATATTTACAAAAATGTGAAATTCATTCGTTGGTTCCATGATCCACGGCATAAAGAAACTTTTGGTATAAAGAGCCAAGAATACGTGCTTAGAAATTCCTTATCAAACAAGCAAGCAGGCATGGTGCCCTACCCTGGGGCAATCATAGTGTCAGAATCACATCCAAGATTTAAAAGTTTTAGAGTGGTTATGCCTATAATACCATCATTTAATCTACCTATTTGGATTCTGAAAGAGATTGATAGGTCTTAAAAGATAAAAGTGGATTATCATAAACTTAATAAAGTGGTATTTCAAATAGCAAATTTGTCAAGTGTCAGTTCTCTTGCATACTGTAATTCAGTCTAGATAGACACTCATTATCATAATTTCATAGGACTTCAGAACGTGTCGCTACAGAGAGGATTCTATAAAAACAAGCTGGGCTTTCACAGTAACATATTTGATTATAAAACAGAAGTGGTAGAGAAAAGAATTATCTTTACATGGGTCCTAAAGGAACACTTAAATTGCATATATTCCCAGTGTGTCTATTCCTACCTCACCACTATACTTCTCATTTCACCAGAAGAAATTACTTTAGATCTGTTGACTGAAAATGTGTATAATTGATGATGGTTTACAGGCAGCTCTACCCATGGTTGTCAGCAACCAGAAAGGATAGCCCCCAGTTCAGTGGTGGCCTGAAGGAAAATGAAGAAAGGTAAATTCCCATAGGAAATTTAGTTCCATTTCATCGTCTATTTCATTTGGAAATTATAAGCACCTAAATTATTTTAAATACTAAGCTTCACTCCCATTGGGGATTTTCATAAAAATATTGATGTGACCATCTCATCAAAATTTGTTGATAGAAATAATGCTAAATATAGTTAATTTATAGATTGAGTTGATGTTATACAGTGAATTGGAGGCAGTTAAATCCATGGCTTTATTTACTTTTTATGATTCCAGCAGTTATTTTAATCTTGGAATTCACTGAAAAAAATTAAAATTAACCATTATGTTTAATTTTAACAATTTTATTGAAGGTGTAGGTGAGTATAATGTTACTTTAAAACTTTTGCCTTTATATGCATCATTAAAATAATCTATACTAGAAAAAGATTAAATATTACTTACATCTCAGCTATGTTTTCAAATATTTGACATTATAGCGAGAAGTGCAAGTATAATATAAACAAAAGCCAGATTATGAGGGTTAATAAAGGTATAACTTTACCTGATAAAAATATTGTAGTTTTAAAAGATTACCAGAGAACAATTGTTTTTCAAAAGATGACCCATCATAGAAAAAGAAGTACATCAATCCATTACTTAGTTTTAATATCATTCTCTTTTGTTCAATATAGAAAGCCATTTTTAGAATGTTAGACCAAAGAACATTCTTTCAATTCTCAACATGAAAAAAAGAATGATTTGTTCTTATGAAACTTGGGTTGTTAAGACAGAATTATTCATAGTGCATTATTATAAGGCACCTCAGGGGCATTTGCAACATACAAGCAACAGAATAAACTTATTTTGCTTGCTTCTGGCTTCTGTGTTATGTTCCCATAGAAGCAAATAAAAAGCTTTCAAATCACTTGTTTTTTGTAATTCATTCAGCCTATTTTCATAAATCACATATAAATAAGAAGTCAGGTACCTTTAAACTCATGAAGAAAAATCCTTCCATAGGTTTATATAGGGCCCAGAAGGAAGGCAATCTATTTGTGCCCTAAGTGAACAATTGTTTTATTACTTTCATATAACTCGGCTCTTACACTCATGGTGTGCAGTAAGCTCTGCAGCTAAACACAGATTTCAGTCACTGGCACATATACTAATAGTCCACATTTAAGGGCTACATTTGGTCAAGACATAACCACAATTCAAGCAGAGAATAAAGAAAACCTCTGAGCGATGATACTGTTGTCTAGTTGTTAAGTGAGCAAGCCTTGGAGCTAGAATTTCTGAGATTCGTTCTCTCCCCACTGCCAACCAGTTTCTTTAACCCAGGCAAGTTATTTACCCTCTCAGACTTAATCTTCTCTTCTGTAAAGTAGGAAAAATAATAGCCCCTACCTCAAAAGGTTTTGGTGAGGATTCAGTGGGTTAATGTATATTAGGAAGTTGAGACAGAGATCAATACATATTAGAAGCCTGTTTGATTTTCTATTAAATTCTGTAGAATGAGATTTAAAAGAAGAAACCAAGCTATCATTTTAAAAATCAGTATGTGTGTCAGCATGCTATCTGAAGACCCTGATGTAAATATTGTATAATAATAAATGTATACTCTCTTATTTATGAAATTTTCTGCAAAAAACTTAAGAGTTTAAGTCCTTGTGGTGTCATGAGCATGCTTAGTTTAAAATGTTGCTGAATTATTCATGATAATTGAAATTGTTGATGCTTTGTTAAAATAAGAATGCATCCTAGTTTTACAGTAATCAGTACAGTTTTTGTTATTTATTAATAAGCCTCATTGAGTCAATAACCAAAACAAGGAAAATTAAATGATAGACTTACTGCAGGTTTTATCATCCTCAAGATTGCGCCGTAATTGCCAAAATATTACTATAGAGATGAGAATGATTTCACATAGGTCTGCTTTTAATGATCTGGATATGCTCTTTACTGAGAATTCTATTGGTTTTGTAGATGTCTGATTATACTCATTTTATATGCATACATATGTATATATACATTTATATTTATATATAAACAGTCGCTAATTGCTTAAGGTTGAGGATATGTTTTGAGAAATGCATCATTAGGTGGTTTCATCATTGTGTAAACATCACAGAGTATATTTACACAAACCTAGATGTCACAGCCTACTACACACCTGGGCTATATGGTAGAGCCTATTGCTCCTAGGCTACAAACCTGTACAGATTACTGCACTTAATACTATAGGAAATTGGAACACAATACTAAACATTTGTTTATCTAAGCATACACAGTAAGAGTATGGTATTATAATCTTTAGGGACTACTGTCGTTCATGCAGCCCATCCTTGACCAAACATCATTATGTGGTGCATGACTGTATATACGAAGGCAATATCTGTCCTATACATATCTTTCCCAAGAGTACATGTTTATTTAGTTTTGTGGGTACAAAGAGGGCAGCGTAATTTCAGTGGGAGGGAAGGAGGTTAATGAAGAACTCATGCTTGCCAATGATCATTGATAAACAATATTCTAGAGTGGATAATAAATACATTCTTATCTTCTCAACTACCATTGTGTGAAGTCTATCAGCACTCACAGTGTCAATGCTGCAATAATTGGGGACACTTGGGAGATGTTAGCATTCTGTAATAGCTGACCTCTAAGAACAATGGCCAAAGTAGGCTATATGTTGTTTTAGGGATAATTTGGAGATATCAGCTTGTGGAGAGAAAATTATTCTAGAGTCTAACTTAGTCAAGTGGGGAAATAATTGGAGGATGGCTTTGAGGACTAACAGGGCTCACTGTGAATTGTGACTGGACTAGAATTCTGTCTGTCTTCTATATGCTCCCACTGGAATTTATGAGAAGATTAGCTTTTATTAGTCCCTTGATATAATAATTAGTTTAGAAGTATAATCTAATTACTTTTTATTTTCTATTTGTACTATTTTATAGGCCAAGGAAAAAGGCTTTATATGTAAAATATAGTACATAGTGGCATGTTACCTTGTCTGTTCCTTTAATGAGAAAAATTGCAATATTTCACCAGTAAGTATCTTTCTTAAAGGTTTTTAGTAGATATCATTTGCGATAAGATTGTATTTGTCTATTCTAAAAGTGTTACACTGCTGGGTAATTTTACAAACATTATTTCACTTACTTGTCACAGCAATCTGTATAATTACCCCTAATTTCCAGAAGAAATAAATGAGACTCCGAAAGATTTGATGAACATCAAGATTATGAAACTATTAGTGGGGTTTGAAATCAAACCAAGGGGCAAAAAGTTCATGAACTTTTTCTATAATACAAAACTTCTTATTCCATTTTTCTATTTGCTATTATCATTCATTATTAGAATTTTAGATCTGCCCATGGTGCTGCATGTCCTTTAGTCCCTTGCTTCTTACTGCTTCTAGCTTTCAATGGTATTTACCCATCAGTAATCTATGTTATCTAGAGATAGACACTGCCATGAAATCCTGTTCATGTCTTCTCAGGTCCTTTGAAAATTCCCTCACCCCCAACTGTATTAGTCTGTTCTCAGGCTGCTGAAAAAGACATACCCCAGACTGGGTAATATATAAAGAAAAAGAGGTTTAATGGATTCACGGTTTCCATGTGGCTGGGGAGGCCTCATAATCAGGGCAGAAGGTGAAAGGCGCATCTTACATGGTGGCAGACAAAAGAATGAGAACCAAAGTGAAAGGGGTTTCCCCTTATAAAACCATTAGATCTCGTGAGACTTATTCACTACCACGAGAACAGTATGGAAGAGGCTGCCCTTGTGATTCAGTTATCTCCCGCTGGGTCCTTCCCACTACATGTGGGAATTATGGGAGCTACAATTCAAGATGAAATTTGGGTGGGGACACAGCCAAACCATATCACCACCCAACGGAAACAATACTCAGGAGTAGTATCCCAGAATTGTAAAGTATATACATGCTTAGCTTCCCTAAATATTGTCAAAGTTTCATTTTCTTCACAGTCTTGTCATCAGTAGGTTGTATCCACATTACTTTGACATATTAACTTACACTTTGGTCTGATTACTTAGAAAGTTTGCACGGCTATTTGGATTATAATTTTGTAAACTTCCTGTTCATCTCTTTGCCAGTTTTACTATTGCAATATGTTTCTTTCCACTGTTCATTAACTAGGAAGTGTCAAAATTTATACCATTAATCTTTTGTCAGTTTATATATTTAGAAATATCTTTCACTGGTTATTTATTTATCTGTAAACTTTGGTGATGACTGTTTATAAAGACACTGTTTTTATTTTTTGTATGTAGTCAATCTGCCTTTTTATTTTCTTGTTTGTGCTTTATAGGTCTCATTTAAGAGGTTTCTTGAGCGCTTGTTGAGAAAAAAATTCTTCCCTATTGTTTTCTATCGTCTTATGCTTATTATTTCTTGCATCTTCATGGCATTAATACATGTCAAGTGCAACATTATTTGGAATAAATTGGTAACATAGCTGTACTCTTCTCTGTAGAAAGAGTTGTTATTTTTCTCAACACTACTTTCTATGCGGCACAGTCTTTCCCTATTTGTTATAAACCATTTTCTATTATTTCTCTCTCACATACGACATATATTTTTGTGCCTTCTATTTCATTATCTTAGTCAAGTTTTTTCTTCTTGCACCAGTACTAAACTGTGCAAGTACTACGGTTTCTTAGTACTTTCAGTATCTGTCAGTGAAATTACCCTAAACCTCTTTTTGAAAGTTGATTTATATGTAGTTTCAAACAAGAAACTGCTATATTAAGATGCATTGGCAAGACTGCAACACCTGCATCAGAATACTTTCACGTCCAAGTTAGCATAAGATTACCAAATTGTCTCAGAATACCCAGCTGAAAAACTTACTTTGATTGTATGAATAATATGAATTATTTTGGAGACAGTGAAAAGGTTGGATATAAAATGTAGTTATCCATCCTGTACTTGGTATGCTTTTCCGTTTACTTAAATCTATTTTTGTTACTTTTTTATAATTTTAATTTTCTCTATAACAATGCTAGCTCTTTATTTTGGTTCCTAAGTATGTTAATTTTTGATGTTAATATGAGTAATATTTCTTTTATGTAACATTTATGAGTTGACTATTGCTGCTATAGCGAAATGCTATTGATGGCCATAAGCTGGTGTTTTATCTAGGCACATTCATGAACTTTCTCATCCTATTATTCTCTCGAGTTCTCTTTTTAGATTGTCATATTGCATTTAAAAACTTTCTTCTCTTGTTATCCTCATGCTTCTTATGCATTTTTGTTATAGCTTTATCCTTCCCCTTCAATAATCTGTTAAACATTAGAGGGAATAGTAAAGTTTCACTGATAATGTATTAAATTAAATATATTAATAGGAATTTTCCTGTAGTCTTTCCATTATGTATATTATTGGCTGTATCAATCAGTAATATACATTTAGCAAAATTATATACCACATATTCCTAGTATTCATAAATTAAATAGTAGTTTATTTCATTATATTTAACAAGTTAACAAAATTAGTTGAATAGTTTTCCACTTTTTATTTTTTCCCCATGGTTACTTAAACTCTTATTGAGATAATGTTTACTTGTTCATCAAACATTTGGTAGAGGTCACCTCTAATGTCATGTACAAGAAATAAAATAGCTTCAAAATATTAAAGCAATAATAAAATATTAAATTGAACTTGTTACTACTTTTCTTAAAAGTTATGTAAAGAACACAATAAATAAGCCAAAATAAATAATTGAAGAATCCAGGTATAAAACTTTAAGCAATGGGTATATAGAGAACTATATATATATCTAGCCGGGCACGGTGGGTCATGCCTGTAATCCCAGCACTTTGGGATGCCAAGGCGGGCAGATGACAAGGCCAGGAGATCGAGATCTTCCTGGCTCAGAGATGGTCACTAGAGACGGTGAAACCCCGTCTCTACTAAAAATACAAAAAATTAGCCGGGTGTGGTGGCGGGCGCCTGTAGTCCCAGCTACTCCGGAGGCTGAGGCAGGAGAATGGCATGAACCTGGGAGGCGGAGCTTGCAGTGAACCAAGGTTGTGCCACCGCACTCCAGCCTGGGTGACAGAGTGAGACTCTGTCTCAAAAAAAAAAGGAGATATATATATATATGCAGAAAATGCACATTTGGATTTGCATTATGTCCCAATAAAAATTTTAATGTTTACCACAAAATAATCTACAAAACAAGTCTTATTTTTCTCAAAGAATCAACATATGCCCTTTATTTACAATGTAATAAATATAGATGTTAACAAGTTTTTAAAATATTGCAAAGAATATAACATTTCTGCAAACTAAATGAAATACAATTTACTATTTGGTTAAAAAAAGCAAATTATAAGGGAAATTAAAAATATAGCTAAATGGCAATGAAAACATGAGATGTCAAGATCTGCATTAAAATAGTACATAGAATTTTGTAGCTTAGACACATGAGAAAACAAATTAGAGAAATAAAATAATAAATTGGCAAGCATTCAAGGTGAAAGAAAAATGGAGAAAGTTAAAACAAGGAATAAAATAATGAAAATTATAAACATGAATGTTATAAAAACCAACAATATGTAAATGAGACTTACAGCAGTTTTTTCTAAAAGTTAATGAGAAGGATAAACTTCTAGCGATGTTGACGAAGAATAAGGAAGGGGAAAATATATTAATGAAAAGAACTAAATACTTACTAATAATAAATATTTAAAACAATAATTACAAAATAGTATAAATGTCTACGTGCTAGTTTTGTAACATAAAGAAAATGGAAGAGTTTTTAGAAAAAATATAATATGCTAAAACAGCACGAAGAGAATTAGGAAACTTGAATAGGCAGATGTACACTAAGCAATATAAAATGAAATAAAAGATCCTTCTCTTCATTTTCTTCAAACTAATTTGACACATGCAACTTATGGTAGACAGAATAATGGCTCCCAAAGATGTCCAAGACCTAAGTACCAGAACCTGTGAATTTGTAACTTTATATTGCAAAAGAGCGTTGCTTAATAATCAGCTGACCTTCAGATATGGAGATTATCCTCCATCATCCAGTGGATCCAGTGAAATAAAATGGGCCTATGAAAGAGGAAGAGGAAGAATAGGACTTAATTAGAGAGAAACAACAATGAAAGAAAAGGCAGAAGAAGTTCTGAATTTGGCAGGGACTTGACCCACCATTGCTGGCTTTGAAGCTGGAGAAAGATCATGAGCCAAGGACTGTCAGTAGCCTCTAGAACTGACAGGAAGTCAGGAAACAGGGAACACAGTTCCACAACTGCAAGAAACTGCTATCTGCCAGCAGTCCAAACTAACAAGGCTACCCCAGAGCTTCTACAAAAGAAAGTAACCCAGCCAAAACCGTGAAGTTAGCTTCGTGGAAACTCTGTTGGATTTCTGAACCACAAAATTCTACGACAGTAAGTTCGTATTGTTTCATTAAGTTTATAATAATATTTTATAGTGGCAATAACAAACTAATACATGATCTAAACTTCTTTCAGCCTTTGTTTCCTGCCTTTCCTTAAAAGTCCTGTGCTCCAGCTATATAACGTACTCTCAGTCTCACAGGGGCCTCAGAGAGCACACACTTTTAAGACTGAATATATTTTTCAAATTTCCCGTTTTTTTTTTTTTAAGTAGAGATACTTTTTCCTTCTCTTCCTAATGAGTCCTACTTAATTATTAAAACAGGACAAAAAAGAGTCTTCTCTGTAAAGACTCTCTTCTCTAGAACTTTACTGAATACTCTTTAGTAAAAATACTTAGATTGATTTCCAGAAGACAAGGACTGTATTTTACCATCTTTATATTTCTGGCCCAGCATCACATAGAGAAAGAAATAACAAGTACTTGTTTTGTGAATGTATGGCACGTTGGCAGGAAATTCTTGATCTGAAAAATTTAAAAAGTCAACCAGCATACAAAACAGGAAATAAATTTAGGATACTTTGAAACTGAAAGAAATATAGAAATAAAGCTTTAGAAATTGTGTATAACTATCCAACACTGAAAAAAAGAAGGAACAGATACTGCTTGAATGTGCATTCCCCTCCTAGAA
Organism: Macaca mulatta; assembly: GCF_049350105.2. NCBI lineage: Eukaryota > Metazoa > Chordata > Mammalia > Primates > Cercopithecidae > Macaca > Macaca mulatta. The sequence goes on from NC_133410.1 coordinate 170,942,895, forward strand.
ATTGTCTTTTTGTTGATCCATGCTTCTGTCAATTCACTTTGACTAATAACCTACTACATCAACAGTGACATATCACTAAACTCTGGTGCACATTTTGGGCCAGAGGAAACGTCTTTGAAATTATCTCTAGGATTGCCTGACTGCCTACCTGTCCTCATCTTTTAAGTATTTTATTTTTGGTGTCTGCACAAATGTTATCTATCTTACAAAGGAAAATTCTCAAGGGTAAACATCAGGTCTATATTTGATTTACCTCACAATACTTCTTTCTTTAGAGCATATAGCAGAGTATTCTGCACCTTATATACATTCAAATGTTCTAAATCTTTTTTAAAAATTAGAAAATGAAATAAACATGATTTCACTCCTCACTCGATTTTCTATTATTAGCCAGCTGGGTCAATCTGCCTATCTCTGTGCAGTGCACCTGTGTACACGGACCAACAATCATTGTTCAGGACTCAGAGCACTCCGGATGGCTTTCCAATTGTGAACCTGCAACCAGAAGACTAGGCTTGCGCTTATCTCTCAGTTACACTTGATTCTGGGCGCTGAGATATTCAAATGACTGAGTGTTGCGTACTACCGCCTTGATATATATCATGAACTTTATTTTTAATAATTCTGTACTATTTTTTGAAAGTAATACTTTGGTTGGAAAACAGATGAATTAATATTATGCTGAAAATTATCTAAATTTTTTCCTCCAAGTAATTTTTTCCTCATCTTAAAGATTTGAATGTATTCAATACATCACTAAAGAATAAACTGACAAATAAGAAATCCATTTTTAATTTGTCAAATATGCAAAAATGAAAACAAAGTACTATTGATTTCGGGTGAAAGTGTTCATCCGTCTTAAACAATCTATCACATTAAAAAATTATATTGTTTAACTTTCCATGACCAGATCAAGCTTAAAATTTAGTACAACAGCACAGCACTGATTAATCTTTGATTTTTTCCAAATTGTCTCAAAGTGTGGAGCCTAAACAATACCTCAATTTGTATAACGTACAAGTAGTTATTTTAAGTCTTTATGATAATATGAAAAAGCAATATTATAAGACTCATTCAACATGTTTAGTGCTGTTGTTATTCATCTTTTGGAAATGGGAAAATTGAGGCTTACAGAGGTTAATTTACTGACTACTAGAATTGCTATGTAGTTAGCATCTCTATTTTAGAGATTTAAGAACATTGTACTGAAAAAACTAAGTTCCCCTAAGGTCATACAGATGGTAAATGGCTGAGGAAGAAATTGAAAGGAAATTTGTTTCTTGCTCTATTTAGTAGCGTTACCAAACCAAATCTGCCACTATCTGCGTCCATGTTCAAAATGATAGCATCCAGAAACATTCATCTCAGATCTTCAGCACCCTCATAGCAAAATACACAGTCACATTCATGATGCTTTGGTGCTTAATGAAATCACCTTGATAGTATTAAAACAAGTTTCTCCCTCTGAATAGATTGCACATCTAATCTACTAACCCCAGCCACTTTGTGCCAGAACATATGATTTACTTTTGTGTATTTGTCATGTCACCAGTATTACATAAGATTAAAATCAAAATGTTAATTTTTATTTGTGCAAAACACTGTGTAGCTTTCAAAATTTGTTAACATTTTCATATAATTTCTTATTGAATCCATACAGCAACCATGTACAAAACCTCGTGAGATGGGATAAAAAATATTTTGTTGAATTTGTTAATTAAATAAAATAAATTGAGAGAAGATAGACAATATGCACAGTTACAGCAACTAAGAAGTGGCAGAATAGCAATTGTATCGAGTCTGCCATGTGTGGTTCTCCTGGTTTTGTTTCACCACTTTCTCCTGACCACCTTCTCCTCACGCATCTCAATTCACTCCTCCTTAGTTTACAGCTGCACAAAATGCACTAAACATGCTCTTAAAAGATGATTGAACTCTATCAGGTATTTCACACTGTCTTCTTCTCAAATTTTTAACTTTTCTTTTTATATAGAACATCATATTATAAGAGAGAAAGAATAAGACATTTTCAAAATCTTTTTGTCATTAATCATTCCATACTCATTACAAAATAAATATTTGGTAAAGCATGCTTAAATTTTGATAGGAAAAATCTCTTTTATGAAGTAATAATGGCAACTGTGGACACTGCTGGTATAGTTTCCATTTATTGTAAAATATTTTCCAACTATAATATTAAATATGGAAGCATACTATTTTATTCATTTCATAGCAGCATTAAAAGTGAAATTGCTTAGGAAAATGGCATCCAATTTTCTTTTTTTTTTTTAATTTATTTATTATTATTATACTTTAAGTTGTAGGGTACATGTGCATAACGTGCAGGTTTGTTACATATGTATACTTGTGCCATGTTGCTGTGCTGCACCCATCAACTCGTCATTTACATCAGGTATAACTCACAATGCAATCCCTCCCCACTCCCGCCTCCCCATGATAGGCCCCTGTGTGTGATGTTCCCCTTCCTGAGTCCGAGTGATCTCATTGTTCAGTTCCCACCTATGAGTGAGAACATGCGGTGTTTGGTTTTCTGTTCTTGTGATAGTTTGCTAAGAATGATGGATTCCAGCTGCATCTAAGTCCCTACAAAGGACTCAAACTCATCCTTTTTTATGGCTGCATAGTATTCCATGGTGTATATGTGCCACATTTTCTTAATCCAATCTGTCACTGATGGACATTTGGGTTGATTCCAAGTCTTTGCTATTGTGAATAGTGCTGCAATAAACATACGTGTGCATGTGTCTTTATAGCAGCATAATTTATAATCCTTTGGGTATATACCCAGTAATGGGATGGCTGGGTCATATGGTACATCTAGTTCTAGATCCTTGAGGAATCGCCATACTGTTTTCCATAATGGTTGAACTAGTTTACAATCCCACCAACAGTGTAAAAGTGTTCCTATTTCTCCACATCCTCTCCAGCACCTGTTGTTTCATGACTTTTAATGATCGCCATTCTAACTGGTGTGAGATGGTATCTCATTGTGATTTTGATTTGCATTTCTCTGATGGCCAGTGAAGATGAGCATTTTTTCATGTGTCTGTTGGCTGTATGAATGTCTTCTTTTGAGAAATGTCTGTTCATATCCTTTGCCCACTTTTTGATGGGGTTGTTTGTTTTTTTCTTGTAAATTTGTTTGAGTTCTTTGTAGGTTCTGGATATTAGCCCTTTGTCAGATGAGTAGATTGCAAACATTTTCTCCCATTCTGTAGGTTGCCTGTTCACTCTGATGGTAGTTTCTTTTGCTGTGCAGAAGCTCTTTAGTTTAATGAGATCCCATTTGTCAATTATGGCTTTTGCTGCCATTGCTTTTGGTGTTTTAGACATGAAGTCTTTGCCCATGCCTATGTCCTGAATGGTACTACCTAGGTTTTCCTCTAGGATTTTTGTGGTATTAGGTCTAACATTTAAGTCTCTAATCAATCTTGAATTAATTTTCGTATAAGGCGTAAGGAAAGGATCCAGTTTCAGCTTTCTACTTATGGCTAGCCAATTTTCCCAGCACCATTTATTAAATAGGGAATCCTTTCCCCATTTCTTGTTTCTCTCAGGTTTGTCAAAGATCAGATGGCTGTAGATGTGTGGTATTATTTCTGAGGACTCTGCTCTGTTCCATTGGTCTATATCTCTGTTTTGGTACCAGTACCATGCTGTTTTGGTTACTGTAGCCTTGTAGTATAGTTTGAAGTCAGGTAGCTTGATGCCTCCAGCTTTGTTCTTTTGACTTAGGATTGTCTTGGAGATGCGGGCTCTTTTTTGGTTCCATATGAACTTTAAAGCAGTTTTTTCCAATTCTGTGAAGAAACTCATTGGTAGCTTGATGGGGATGGCATTGAATCTATAAATTACCTTGGGCAGTATGGCCATTTTCACGATATTGATTCTTCCTATCCATGAGCATGGTATGTTCTTCCATTTGTTTGTGTCCTCTTTTATTTCACTGAGCAGTGGTTTATAGTTCTCCTTGAAGAAGTCCTTTACATCCCTTGTAAGTTGGATTCCTAGGTATTTTATTCTCTTTGAAGCAATTGTGAATGGAAGTTCATTCATGATTTGGCTCTCTGTTTGTCTGTTACTGGTGTATACGAATGCTTGTGATTTTAGCCATCACATTACTGGGTATATACCCAAAGGATTATAAATCATGCTGCTATAAAGACACATGCACACGTATGTTTATTGCGGCACTATTCACAATAGCAAAGACTTGGAATCAACCCAAATGTCCATCAGTGACAGACTGGATTAAGAAAATGTGGCACATATATACCATGGAATACTATGCAGCCATAAAAAAGGATGAGTTTGTGTCCTTTGTAGGGACATGGATGCAGCTGGAAACCATCATTCTTAGCAAACTATCACAAGAACAGAAAACCAAACACCGCATGTTCTCACTCATAGGTGGGAACTGAACAATGAGATCACTTGGACTCGGGAAGAGGAACATCACACACTGGGGCCTATCATGGGGAGGGGGGAGAGGGGAGGGGGGAGGGATTGCATTGGGAGTTATACCTGATGTAAATGACGAGTTGATGGGTGCTGACGAGTTGATGGGTGCAGCACAGCAACATGGCACAAGTATACATATGTAACAAACCTGCACGTTATGCACATGTACCCTAGAACTTAAAGTATAATAATAATAAAAAATAAAAAATAAAAAAAAAGATTAAATATGGTGCACCTGTATGCAGAACTTACCATGAATGGACCTTGTGGGAATGGAAGTTGCTCAGGATGACAGTGAGTGAGTGGTGAACGAATGTGAAGGCTTTGGGCATTACTGTTCACTATTGCACAATTTATATACACTGTACATGTAGGCTACACTACATTTATAAAGAAATATTTGACTTCAGTAATAGGTTAACCTTAGCTCACTGTAACTTTTTGACTTTATAAATTTTTATTTTTTTAAACTTTTTGACTCCTCTCTAATAGCATATAGCCTAAAACAAAAACACACTGAACAGCTTTACAAAAGGATTTTATTTCTTTATATCCTCGTTCTATAAGCTTTTTTGTATTTTTAATTTTTTTTTTTGCTTTTTAAACTTTTGCTATAAATGAAGACACAAACACCCGCATTAACCTAGGCCCATAGAGTATCAGCATTATCAACACCACCGTCTTTCACCTCCACGTCTTGTCATATTGGAAAGTTTTTATGGGCAAAGCATGCATGCAGCTGTCATCTCTTATTATAACAATGCCTTTTTCTGAAATACCTCTTGAAGGAACTGCCTGAGGCTGTTATACGATTAGCTGCTTTTGCAAGTTGTAGGAGTAGACCCTGAAATAAAAATTTAAAAATATAGTACAGTAAGTACATAAACCAGTAGCACAGGCATTCATTGTCAAGTGTTATGTACTGCACATAATAGTATGTGCTACACTTTTATGGAACTAGCAGCATAATAGGTTTGTTTACACCAGCATCACCACAAACATGTGAGTAATGTGTTGTGCTAATATGTCACTAGCTGATAGGAATTTTTCAGTTCCATTATAACCTTCTGGGATCACCATCTTACATGTAGGTCACCATTGACTGAAACGTCATTATATGGCCCATGACTCTATCTGTTCTTCCAGTTCTTGTTATGGTTGCCCAAGGTCTAAGCATGTATTTGATTCTCAAGTTTCTCATTAAATGTAATTCAAGATTGAAGGTTAAAATGTTATGGGATGTTCATTGGGTTGTAGTATTTTAAAAATTTTGTTGTATTTTGTTTCTCATACAATTTTTTTTTTCTTTTTGAGACGGTGTCTCCCACTATCACCCAAACTGGAGTGCAGTGGCATCATCACAGATCACTGCAGCCTCGACCTTCCTGGCTGAAGCAATCCTCCAGCCTCAGCCTCCTGAGTAGCTGGGACTACAGGCACATTCCATCATGCCTGGCTTATATATAGATATCTGAGATGAAGTCTCACTGTGTTGTCCAAGCTAATCTCAAACTCCTGAGCTCAAGTAATCCTCCAGCCTCAGCCAACCAAAGTGCTGTAGTTACAGATGTTAGCCACCACACCTCATCCTCATATAATTTTAAAAGAAATATTTGATCTATACATAATACAAGGTAGAGTAACAAAGCCCCAGGTACCTACATCCAGGTTTATTAAACATTTCTCATATTTGGTCAAAACTCCTTCACAAAAAAATTTACTGACATAGTCAAATTCCTGTGTAATGATTCATAACAAACTTATTCTTGCTAATTTTTTATTTACAGTAACAAGTACTTCCCAGAAGATGGTGCTTTTTTCTATTTATGTATTTTATAATCATATTACATATGTGTGAACTCACCAAGAGAATATGTCATTATTAGTGTGTTTTCAAAGTTTGCATATATTGCATCTGTGATATTATGTTACAATTTGCTCCTTTTCTAAAAGCATTGCTTCAGATTTATCCATTTGTTATATATAGCACTAATTCATTCTTTCCCACTTTTTTGTGTATTCAATCATACAAAATATATGCTCAGAACTAAGCTACTCCTTTATCACTTTGCTTAGAAATTTCCTCGACCAAATAGTCAATTTCATTGTTCACAAGTTCTACCTTTCAGAAAAGCTCCAAAGCTACTTGTGGATTTTCAGGTGTTTGTTACAGCAGCACTCCATTTCTCAGTACCAAATTCTGTTTAGTCAGCTCAAGCTGACACAGTAAAATACCATAGACTGGGTGACTTAAACAAGATACATTTATTTCCTCGCAGACTGGAAGGTTCTGGCAAAAGCTATCTTTCTGGCTGGTAGACAATGGCCTTCTCACTGTGTCCTCATTTGACAGAGACAGAAAGAGAGAGAGAGAGCGCGTGCAAGAGAGCACCCTCAAGCTCTACTGATGTCTTTTATGAGAGTAGGATTCTCCGCTAAACATAATTATCTCCTATAGAGATAATTATTCCCCATTTCCAAATACCGTCACATTGGGGGTTAGGTCTTCAATGTATGAATTTTGGTGTGAGACAATTTGGTCCATAGCACTGAGAACTGAGTAATGAAAAATAATTAGACTTTTTGGTGGTTGTTGTATATTTTCTGTATATTTACACTAATTTTGGAAGACCAAGACACTACCTTGGTGTACTTGCCAGAGGAGGGACAGATGACATTTAGGAGATCAAATGAGTTTTAGTTAAGATTTCTCTCCCTTGCACCCCTTGATCTATCCTGTGATTATCAGTTCTGAAATGCTTAATAGAAATAGATATACACATTAACTGTCAGGATTCTTATATTTATTCCTCGATGTATAGCATGAGGATTAATATTGTGGCAAAAAACACAAGGAAACCATAAGATCTTCCTTAATCTACCAAAATAGTAAATCTTAGCACTTGCATTTCTGGGAAACAATGTAGATATTAGTGCTCCTACTAAAACTTAAAAGAAGTAGGTGATAGTGATTCCTATCACATTCACACTTAATATCCCTTTTTGAACAATGAAAAAGAGAGATCTTGCATAATGAGAGTGAATTATTGTAAACTTAAATAGGTGATGACTTCAATTGCAGTTGTTGTGCCAGATAGAGTTTCATTGCTGGAAAAAATAAATACATTATTTTGCACATATATGCAACTTCTAAATAGAAAAACATTTTTTCCTATAGCTGTTAGTAAATGTCATGAGACAATTTTCTTTCAGCTGACGTGGTCAGCGATACACCTTCATTGTTCTGTCTCAGGGTTGTGTCAACAGCCCAGGCCACTGACATAATTTAGTCATAAGAATAAATATTGCATCTCCATTCTAGAAGATATCAAGTTGCTTCATTAAATTAATGATATGCTTATTCATCTGGTGAGCAGAAAGTAGCAACTACATAGATACATTGGTAAGACATGTGAATGTCAGAAGGTATAAAATAAGTCCCAAAAAATTCAATGGCTTGTCACTGGGTGAAATTCTAGATGTCCAGTGGTGTAGGGCAGGGTTTGGCAAACAATTTTTAAAGAGACAGGTAGTAAACATTTTAGGTTGTATCATATGTCTCTATCACAGCAACTCAAATGTGTCATTGCAACATGAAATAACCACAGTCAACATGTAAACAAATACATGCGGCTGTTTTCCAGTAAAACTTTATCTATGAAATAGGCAATGAAGTGGGTTTGGCCCACAGGCTACAGTTTACTGAGATTTGATATAGGGCATATTGTCATATCCCTTCTAAATTAAAGGAAAAGTTGTTAAATCTTGTCCTTCCTACGTCTAAGAAAGAAGTACAAGGACATATGGCCTCTTTGCAATTTTGGGGGCAAGCCTCGACTTACTTTGGCAAATTTCCATGACCATTTTGTTGAGTAACCTGAGAAGTATCTAGTTTTGAGTAGGCCACACAGTAAGACAGTTTTGCTTTAGTTCCGCACTCCCATGAAAGCTGCTTGGCCACTTGGACCATGTCACCCAGTAGATTCAATGCTGCCTAAAGTTTATACAGCAAATAAGAATGCTGTACAGCCTTTGGAAGTACACTGTAGCGAATCACAGCTCAGCACAACTTCTTAAGGTTTTGGAATAAGGCAATTCTATCTTCTGCAGTTAACTCTTCTCCTTTAGAGAAGGCTCACTACCTTGGTAGAGACTGAAGACATGGCCAGGTGACAACAGACCACTATGCAACCTGAGTTGGTCATCACTAATTAAGTGATATCTTACCCACCAAGCCATAAATCTGGGCATAAACCACAGCATACCATTATTAAATGGATGTAGATATATGAGAATGGCATCAAGTACGTCCTAAATAAATGCGCTTCATGACCAAGTAACACAGATGAGATTCAACAGGTAAGAAATCCTCCTAGACCAAAAAAAAAAAATCACATATTTGATTCTGATACTGGTGGTAGTGATTATGATATTTTGTGATAATTTACTACAACAGAATGAGATCATGTCCTTTGCAGGGATATGGATTAAGTTGGAAGCCATTATCCTTAGCAAACTAACATGGGAACAGGAAACTAAATAACTCATGGTCTCACTTACAAGTGGGAGCTAAATGAGGAGAACACATGGACACATAGAGGGGAACAACACACATTGGGGCCTATCGGAGGATGGAGGGTCGGAGGAGGGAGAGGATCAGGAAAAATAATGAATGGGTACTAGGCTTAATTCTGGGCGATGAAATAATCAGTACAACAAATACCCATGACAAAAGTTTACGTATGCAACAAACCTGCACATGTACCCCTGAACTTAAAATTATAGTTTTAAAAAAAGAATTTAATGACTAAGTTTACATGATATCTTATAATACATACATAGCAGGTGGCAGAGTTGGAATTTCAAACAGTTTTTTCTCACTTGAGATCTTTTATTATTATCATTGTACCAAAACTATATCTGTGCTAATGTAAGTTTAGAGAAGAGATCATTGTTATCACACTCTCAAAACTTACGTTTTAGGCTTTATTTCAAAGATTATTTTGATATTTGTGTTTAGTTGTAAAAACATATTGAGAATTAACTGAGCTATATTGCTCACTATCAATTTATTATTATTTTTTTTTGCAGTGACCCCACCAATCTTAAAGTGTAAATTTCAATCCAGCTCTCAGCCACCTGGGATGTGTACGTGTGTGTGTGTGTGTGTGTGTGTGTGTCTACACGCATATATATATATATATATATATATATATATATATATAATTGATTTATATATACCAGCTTTTTAAAATAATAATTAAGGCATGTATGGTAAAATTTCTGAGTCATTAAACATCTGAGTCTGCATTTACATTCTATGAAAACAATTTAGTTACACAAAATTCTCGGACTCAAATTTATTTCCCTTAAAAGTCTGCAATGATTTTGCTAACATAGAAAGACTTCTCTAAATTTATTATATGTCTGTTTAGCAGCTGTTCTTTTGAGAGTTTAGTGATTATATAATTTGCTATTCATTATTAATTTTGAAAGTTTTCTTTATAGGACAGTTCTGATTGCATCCACCTTTCCATTTATTTTTGTTGTAACATGGTGACCTTTGCTATTTTCTCCATTTTCTTTTTTAGCACTATCAATATATGTTTCCCATTTACATTTGTATTGTTTATTCAAATTTTCTGTTTGTAACCCTTATATCATTTAATTTTTTTACATATAATCTTGAGCTTTCACTACCCTTATAATTTTCTGCTTTTATTTAAAACAAAGATCAAGTCATTTTGTTTTTGGTTCCTGCTGTTGATCATTTCCAGAGTTACGTCTTTCCCATCGAGTCCACTGTGCCTTCGGAATGACTTGCTGATCATTCCGAAGCATTTTTCCCCCATAAACCACATGCTTGGAAGCAATCTACCCAGAATCAGTGTTTCAACTGAAAAGGAATGTGGACTTTTCTTGGCTTCATTACCTATCTGCTTGAGTGATGTTTTAATTCACTTCTTAGATTTAAAGTTTGATATATACAGTTCTCAGTACAATTCTCATTAACCAGTCACCATTTATCAGGCACTGCCTGATTTTACTGACATTCCTGGGATCTTTGCATCTTCACAATATTTGGATCTCTGTCAGAGAGAAGTGATAGATTTTATGTGGATTTTAACAACCCTGAATTTTGTGGGTATTTATGTCTTTTTTCTCTTTAAAGCTTGCTTCCAACATTTCACTTAGGTGGAAGGAATGTGGAATATCAAATGGAAAGCACTGTGTCTTTGACTACCCCTTGCTTTTGTTTATTGTACTATTGGTTTGTGAAGTTTGATCTTCAAAAGTTTCTTAATATAGCACAGCTGATATGATTATATTTACTTCAGATGCAACACCTACGAATTAAGGAGAGTTTTGTGCTTTTCTGGTTGATTACATGCAAGATTTGAAAGCCTAGAAACAGAGTATGTATGAAGTGAAGGTGGGGATGTGGATAGAAAATATCTTTACCTCCTTTATCTCCTTTCAGGTGTGTGGTGTTTCATATGTCTTTATCAAGATAGAAACTAGCATTTAATCTTTACTGACATCTCATGAGATTTATGGGCATTGAAATTACTCTTAGATCCTGACAAAGATGCATGACCAATGTAATTGCCAAGTCTCGGTCATGATCTGATTTGAGCTTTCAGCAGCATTTGTCACAGTGGGTTAACCACTTACCTCTAGAGCTTTTTTTTTTTTTTTAAGCTAAGATTCCAGACATATGTATTTCAGTTTTTTCTGCCTTATTTGTTGTTCCTTCTCAGTGTGTTTTGCTGGTTTATCCTCATATTCATGACTTCTTAATTTTGATTTCACCAGGATTAGTTCACATGCCATTCCTCTTCTCTCTGTACCTTACATCTTAATGTGATTTTATCCTGTCTAATGATTTTAACAGTATCCATACGTATTTCCAATGTAAAATAATTTTGTCCTGATTTTTTTCGTGGAGTTTCTCTATTTCCATGAAGCCAACTGCAAATTTTGGTTCATCCTTATCCCTTTTTATAAAGTCACATCACCATCCAATAAGTTAACAAACATTGACAGTTTTACCTTCAAGATATACCAGAATTTAAAGAAAATGTGACACGTATACACAATAGAATGCTATTCAGCCGTAAAAAAATGCAATGCTATCATTCACAGCAGCATGGATGAGCCTGAAGGAGATTATGTTACAGAAAGACAAATACCATATGTTCTCACTTATATGCAGAAGCTAAAAATGCTGATCCCATAGAGAAGTAGAGAGTAGAATAGGGGTTACTAGAGACTAGGAAAGGTAGTGGAGAGAAATAGGGAGAAATTGGTTAAAGAATACAAAACTACAGGTAAGTGGGAAGAATTAGTTCTAGCATTATATAGCACTGCAGGGTGACTATAGTTAACAATAAGTTATTGTAAATTGTCAAGTAGCTAGAAGGGAGAACTTTGAATGTTTCTGTCACAAGAACTGATAAATATTTGAGGTAATGGATATGTTAATTACCCTGATCTGATCACATCATTATCTTTAACACAATTACTCTATGCCAAGCCTTTCACTTGAATTAATGTAATAACTTCCTAACTAGTCATCCTTATCCTCATGGAAATACTTCTCCATCCAGTAGCATAAGCTTTTTATTTTTTTAATGTAAGCCATAATACATCCCTTCTCTGACAAAACCCTCCAATTATTTTCCATCTCATTCAGTATAATATAATGTATATATCTGATTTTTAACAGTCTATTAGTACTAATATTTTACCACTTCAAGTGAAGTGTAGAAACCTCACCTCCATTTAGGTGCCTATACTTTATCAAATTTTAAATATCACTGGCTTGAGGATCATATTATCTAATTTTTATTTCAATAATTAAGATTTATAAATAATATATTTATTTTTTATTTTATTTATTTTTTCTTTAAGGCAGGGTCTTGTTCTGTCACCGAGGTTGGAGTCTAGTGGTGCAATCTCAACTCACTGCAATCTCTGCCTCCTGGGCTCAAAAGATCCTCTGACCTCAGCCTCCCTGTAACTTGGGCTCAAGCGATCCTCTGCCTTGGCCTCATAAGGTGCTGGGCTTACAGGTGTGAGCCACTGCACCTGGCCAATATATTTACACACTCATATATAAACTCATAGGATTATATTATATAAGTACTCATGTAAAAACTCAAAAGGAAAAGAATAGTATATTGTATGTATCCATATTTCTGCTCTTTCCATTGTTCATTCTTTCTTCTTGATAGGAAAAGGGAAATGAAAATGGTAGTAGAAAGATCAAAAGGGTCTTCAAGAGGCAATTTAATATATTAAAAATGTAATAAACTTTATAGGAATAAAATAGTTCATCACAGAGCAAGGGGTACTTCAAAATTACTGGCTAAAAGACAAATGTGAAAAGGAAAGTCTAAAAAGAAATAGATGGCATGGACAGATTTTTCTATCCTATAGTAAACATGTTGGTTGATGATCCTCCCTTGTTCTTGGGAAGAAAGCCTCTAAACCTTTGGAATTTTAAAATTGTTAGTACTGTCTTCGTTAGTCATAATGTGCCCTAATAGTTTATGCTACTAAAGTGACTCCTGGTGGGCCCTTAGGTAGTTTATGCTAATGAGACTCAGGACTGGGGCTGACCATGTCAGAAAGACCAACCAAATGATTAGACAGTTGGGGCTTTCAGACATGAAATTATCAGTCTCACCTCGGAGTGAAGAAGGCTAGAGATTGAGTCAAATCTTGTGGCCAACAATTCAGTCAGTCATGCCTGCATGATGAAACCCCAACAAAATCTCTGGACACTGAAACTTGGGTGAGCTTTGCTGGAAACAATATTTTGCGAGTATTGGCTTGAAGATGTAGAAGCCTCACATTTGGGACCCTCCTAGACCTCTCCCTCTCTACCTCTTCTTTTGACTTGTTGTAATTTGTAACCTTTTGTTACAATGAAACTGCATTCATAAGTATAATATTTTCAGTGACCTCTGTGAGTCTTTCTAGCAAATAATTAAACCAAAACTGGTAGTGGGAGCCCTGAAATGTGTAGCCAGAAGATCAGAAGCGTGGGTACCCCAGAATCCCTGAGCGTGCAGCTATTGTCTGAAGTGACAGCAGTCTTAAAGAAGAATGTGCCCTTAACTGGTGAAGTTTGGCCTAACTCCAAGTAGGCAGAATCCAAAATTATTGCATTTCTAAAAGTGCTTTGCTTGAAGCTATTTTTGTCAATGCTATTAAAATAAATCCTGAGGTTATTTTTTTCCATATTACTATCTGCAAGTCCAGAAAGATCTTTTCGTAATTAGATTTTTAAAATTTATTTTACATTATAGTGTGGTGCTTTTTATATTTTTAAGGAAATGCATATGACTTTAAAATGCTGCTTGTGAATAGAACAATCAATGAATAAATTGCAATTGTTGCAGTGTTGCAATTATTACATTTTGTAATTTATATAACATGTTATTTTTCTGTGTTCAGGTAAGCCAGAGTTTTTAATGGTGGCAAATGGACAATAGACACAGCAGTCTTTATTTGATTTTCAAGACTTGTTTGTGTAAATTAAATTGCATTATAAGAGCTTTTGATTTCATTTTTATCTATCTATTTATTTTGCATGAGATTTTATATTATAATATGTCCTTTTAAAAAATCAATAAGGTATTTTTTGGGAGAGGACTCTTCAGTCCAGTACCCTCATCATCAGAATCTGGAAGTAAGAGAATGTTCTAAAACTTGTTCTTGCTGCAAACTAATAGTAATTGGGGTTCGAGGAATCCACTGATTGATTCAAAGTAGAATTTGAACCTTTGCTATGATCTGCTAAGACCAAAAGCTTTTTGCATTAAAAGCACAATCATAGCTAGCATTACTTTCCATAAATGCCAAGATTTATATCGCAGCATAATGTCTAATGCATTCATGGCTGAGAACTATAAAAAATAGGTAGATGACAAATAAAGTACATTCGGTCCTCCAAATTTGTGAGTTCCACATCTGTGGATTCAACAAACCTCAGATTAAAATATTTGAGGATAAAAAAGGATGATCGCATCTGTACTGAACAGATATAGACATTTGATCTTGTCATTATTTCCTAAATGTTATAGTATAACAACTATTTACATAGCAATTACATTGTATTAGGTATTAGAAGTCACCTTGAGAATCTCGAGTTGATTTAAAGTATGCCAGAGGATGTGCTAGGTAATGTGCAAATACTCTGCCATTTTACACAAAGGCATCCTCCATTTTATATAAGAACATCTGTGAATTTTGGTATTTATGGGGGGTCCTGGAACCAATCCCACATGGATACCAAGGAATGACTATGAGAAAAATAAACACAGGAAAAACAATGTTTGCCTAACTATGTAAGACAGGGCACAACGAGTTCTGCATGTGTATCTTTCTGAGTCTAAGAGAAGTATCACCAAAAAGAGCCATGATTGTTCTGTACTTTACCAGCAGTTAGTGAAGCAGCTTTGGAACCACTACTAATTCCAGGCATTTCTGGGAGCATGAAAAGGAACAATGGCTGCAGAGGCCAGAGTATTCAGGGGAGCAGTGGCATCACCTGTTAGAGTCCATACTTCCTACAGGAGTGTAATAGTGCCTGACAATATGGGGGGATGTTGAGAGGGATGAAAATACTTCAAAGGGGCCCACTTTGGCCAGATAGAACACTGTAGTACCTGCTGAAGATGGTGAAACTACCAAGGAACTGGAAGAATAGAACCAAGCAGAATGAACACCCTTATAAAAGACAAATGGGACAGCTCCCGGGGCCTCCAAAATTTTTTTGAGCAAGAATAATAAAAGAATATTTGGGTACTATCCATGGGTAAATGCCCATGGTTTTGTGATAAACTTGCTAATGAAATTACAGGCAGCTGAGGTCTGGGCAAATTCAGGGTATGTGTAGGTAACTTTTTTAAAATAATCTTTTTTGTAACTAGATAATAAAATTATAATTGTAAAAGAATGGATGACTTGTTATCAGAATATATTTTGGTAGTCCCATAGTTATCTGAGTTGCTGTTATTGCTGACTCATTAATGCTGAAATAAATTTTTAAAAGCATAACTGGAAGTATTTTAAAAGTTACATTATGGAGATGAAGCAAAAACATAGCCATTATTTTAAAATCTTAACATTGCCCAGGAAAAGTGATGAATAATTTATATGGAATAAATCCAACAATTTTCAGTAATGTATATAAAGCACTATTTTATAGTGCCTCTTCTTCAAAAGTAATATATTTTCTTTGCTCATTCAAAAACAGATGTTTCTGAGATATAATGCTGAAAACTGTTGTCAAGTAACTTGTCTTCGATATATGTAGTCTTCAGGCTGTGAATGAGCTGTGTACCAGGAGTTCTTGGTTAGTCAGTTTATTCAATTTAAAGTCTGAAATACATGCTCCTGTAGAATCAATGTTATAAGAAGTGTCTAGGTCCTCAGTGCAGACCAATCACTTCTGCCTGATTTTCACAATCTCTGAGAGGAGTTAACAGCTACTTGTTGGTAGCAGAAGAGAGGTAAGGTTAAGGAGAGAAAAAAAAAAAAGAGACTAAAACACCATCATATTACTTTCTTTTATTAACTCCATGGGCCACCACATTGATGATTGCTTATGAGATATCATATTCCTTTATTCTTTAGATTTAATATCCTTATTTCAGCCTGTCACATTCTCTAAAACCTGGACTCACTTGAGCACTGTTTCAAGTTTCAGAGACCTGTGGTTACAATACTCTGAAAACTTACCTTACTACTTCCTGATAAGTGTGGAGCAAAAACAGGGAGAAAAATTCTCAATCTTGCTTTCAAAGTTTAAGTGAAGCATAGAAGTGAGAGCATATATTCATATCTGCCATTCCAAGATGAAACTTAGTAGTTAGTAGGCAATGTATTTATTCAACAAATGTGTATTGAAGAAACTTTTGTTGAATAAATATGGAATATTTTGTTGAATAAATGTGGAAAGTCCTGGGAATACAATGTTGAACCTAGCCTTTAACCACACAGAACTGAGAGGTAAACAATCCTACAAAAATGAAATAAATAAAGCGACAAAGCTATGGTAGCATAAGTGGGCACTGCAGAGAAGGCTCGCTTGTATGTTTGACAATTGACTGAGACCTGTACAATAAATAGAAGGTAATTTCAGGTGGAGAGTGGGGGAAAGCATTGTAAGTAGAAGAGCTATCAAGTGTGAAAAATTATGGAGAGCACCAGGTGCTGAAAGCACGAAAGACTAAGCACTGTGCAGAGCCCATGGAATGATTTGTGTGTGAATGAATGTGGTAGGAGGGGAGGAAGACTAACATCGTTGCATTTATGTTTCAAAAATGGCATCCGGCTACTAATGAGTGGATGCAGATAAGAATGGGGGCAGAAAGGCAGGGTATTGAGGAGATGATGGTAGCTTGGATTCAGATGATGGTGCGAGGGATTGAGGTGGGTGAATTCTAGAGGTTTTAAGAGATTTCTGATTAAGTCTTGCAATGGATCAAATAAAGGTATTGAGAAAGAAAACTGTACCAACTCAGTATCAAATTTAAAACCTCCTTGAACAGGCTGTGACAATTGCATAGGTACATTTACATATGTGAGAAAAAGCAGAGAGCTCTCTTGAATCTTTTATGACTTACATGTGACATAGACCTGATCCATATGACACCATTGGCCGAAGACAAAAACAAAAACTTTTCTGAAAATGAGAACCAGAGTGTTAGCCAATTATTCACAAACCACAGGGTGCAGAATATACAGCCAAAGTCTGGGACAATGAAGCAAGACAGTTGAAACACCAGGAAATGTCCTACAATACAGGGCAAACTGAGGTCAAGAATGTAGAAAGACACTGCTAAACTAGCCATTGTCAAGTATGCTTAGTGTCCCCAACTGTCACTCAGATATAATTAATCTGGAGGCATGTAGCACCCAGAGTCTATATCCTGGTGGATCATCTTTATATGTTTCTCAACTCCATTATGCTTTGAAGTATTAAAATAGAAACTTCAATATCTCAAACTGAGATACTTTGCTGCTTATTTACTTTAGAAAATGAATTTAATTATCTTGAGAAATGTTTGTAATTAAATACAGAGGTGGAGAAGTGAATCAAATAAATAGAATACTCAATAAATTAAAAAATAATTTGTGTGGATTAAAATGTGTGTGGTATTTTAAAAAATATAACATTAGGAAATCTCATAACTAAGTCTAATACATTTATTTTGAAATTCATAACTGATGCTCTCGGAATTAAAATCTATAATATTTGAGAAAATGTGTTTGGGTTTTAAAACAGTACTGCCATATAAAAGAGAATGAAAAGTTCACTCTATTTCATTCTTTATCATGTTTTCAAGAATTTGATATTTCTGCCTATGATTCTTAAACTTCTAGGCATCCTCCAGCAGTCTCATAAGTCCTCAAGCAAGAAGCCACAGAATTTTTAAGTGGAAAGCAAGCATTATTCACAGGAACCCTCTGAAGCTTCAGTTGAATCCAGAACAGACAGGGAATATAGTTCAGGTAACAGGCCTAGGTTGTGCCAGTGCCTTGCTGTGTTAGGCCATTCTTGCACTGCTATAAAGAAATAGCCAAGGCTGGTCAATTTATAAAGAAAAGATGCTTAATTGTCTGAGGGTTCTGCAGTCTGCACAGGAAGCATAGCAGCATCTGCCCCTGGGGAGGCCTCAGGAAGCTTAAATGATAACAGAAGATGAAGTAAGAAGAGGGACATCTCATGGCGAAAGCAGGAGTAAGATGAAGGTAAGGAGAGGTGCCATACACTTTACAATGACCAGATACCACAAGAACTCACTATCACAAAGACAGTGCCAAGCCATGAGGCATCTGTCATCACGATCCAAACAACTCCCACCAGACCCCAGGCCCAGCAGTGAGGACTACAGTTCACCATGAGATCTGAGTGGAATCAAATATCCAAACTATACCACTTGCCTGACTCAGTTTTACTGCTTTGCCACATTAAGTCCGATGTGTCCTTTCTTGAGAAACTACAAATGAACAGCTACTTCCTACTAGGATCTTTGAAAATTCTACTATGTCAACTGGTGGAATAATTTCATTCTCAGAACCAAGATATTGGTCCAATTGAACTAAACATTGTGGCTGGAAATACAAATTTCTCCCAAGTGTCTTTAAGAATAATAATGAGAGAAACCAATTTTACTTTCACCCTTTGTTTCACAGACTCATATTCTTTTATTTTAAAAATTGTTTTCTTTTTTCTTAATTTTAGATTCAGGGTGTAGGCACACAGGTTTGTTACATAAGAATACTATGGGATGCTGAAGTTTGGGCTTCTAATGATCCTGTTGTCCAAGTAGTAAGCAAAGTACCCTCTTTCTCCTTTTGCAATCCCCATGACTGTTGTTCCCATTTTATGTTCACGCATTCTCAATTTTCAGCTCCTACTTAAAAGTGAGAACATGCAATATTTGGTTTTCTTTTCCTGCATTAATTCACTTAGAATAATTATCTTCAGCTGCATCCACATTGCTGCAAAGGACATGATCTTATTGTTTCCTATGGCTGCATAGTATTCCATGGTGTATAATTACATTTTCTTTATCCAGTCCATGGCTGATGGGCACCTGGGTTGATTCCATGTCTTTGCTACTGTGAATAGTTCTGTGATGGACATGTGACTGAATCTGTCTTTTTGGTAGAATGAGTAATTTTCCTTTGGGTATATACTCAATAATGCGACTGTTGGATCAAATGGTAGCTCTATTTTTAGTTATTTGAGAAATGTCATGGACTCATATTCTACATTTTGGGGACATAACATCTTGTAATGTCTATTCATTCAATGTATGTATGTCATCTGGGAGTATACAACAACCTTCTACAGGGTGTTATCCTAGTGTTGTTGCCATATTTACACATCTAAAAGGCTACTCCAGTATTCTCTAAGGCCTGTAACTTCTGAGTAACATGGTATATAATAGGGTGAATGTATCTCTATCATGGGTTCAACATTGGTTCCTGCTGATGACAAGTCAGACATTCAATAGCTGAGTTAATATGGGACACAAAGATCTGCTTCCTTTGAACCCACTAGCAGAGATCCATCCATAAATACATCCTTCAGAATTTCTTGAAGTTTTTCTTCTACCCTTCCACCTTCCAAGACTGTAATTATCTTTCCAAGCCATTTGTGGCTGCCCCGAAGTCCTTATACACCATTGCATTTACAACGTTTTCCTCCACTCAAAGTGAATGCTCACGGGTATGGCTCCACACTAGCTGATGAAAATATTTCTATTTATTACTATTTTTCAGGACCACCTGTAATTCAGATTGGAAAGTATCAGAATTCTATTTCTTGTTCAAACCAACCTATCTAGCTAATTTTTTCTTTATTTAGACCTAAGATTCTTCCTTTACATTAGCTAGTCATAAGGATCAGTCTTTAACCTAAACATTTTAGGTTCTTTTGAGGGAAACTGGGCTACTATTTATTTTAAAACTTGTTGTGGCATTGAAGGGTTCTTTATCAAGAGACCTGAAGTCCTTTTCAATCAATGAGCTCTAGGTCTGAGAACGAGTTAGGTCTGGAAACTGTCTGAGACAATATGAATTAGCATTACAGCAGCTGACCTCAGTATTTTGCTCACTAACTCTGACTTTTTGGTTTTATAAATCAAGTGATATCTTCATGAGCTGCCTACTGTGGGTTCCCACTGTATCCTAGGAACACCATGGTTTATTAACAATTTTTCTAGATCCTTGCAGGTGAGTAAACCCAGTTTTGCCAATCTTTCAGAATGGCATCCTCCCACTAACTCTAGTAGGTCCATTTCTGCAGCAGTCCTGGCCTCTATAGTTGTATAAGCAGCCCAATGGTAGACTTAAAATTATTTAATTTTTTTTCCATGTTATACTTTGTCCCCTTCCTCAACATACATGAACTTTTAGAAAGAAGACAAGAGTCCAATATGGTTGTTTGTCATCTGTCCATAGAACATATAACCTTACCTTAGAGTCTTCTTGATGCCCTTCATAACCAGTTGCTGTAGCACAACCACAGACTTCAGTGCAGAGGTGCCCTCAACTATAGTTTCTGAGCAAAATGAAGTCAAAGTATGTACTGAAAGACATATGACATTGGAATTGTCTAAAATTTCTCAATATATTGCCTGGAAATTAACACAGAAGCTCCCCTCCATCAAAATTTTAATGGCCTTCAATATTTTAAATTTTAAGCAATGACTGCAACTTCTACTGGATTTTTGTAAGTTCAAAAATTGAGCATCAGGTTCAATTTAGTTATTTTTTCCCAATATACTCAATTATGAATTGAGCATTTTATGGTCTCTATCTCATCTTTGGAGCACATACAAAATCATTTCATTATTAAATTGAAATAATATATCTATGACAAGTTACAAGATCTCCACAAAAAGAAGCAAGAACCCTGATTAGACAATCTTCTGCCTAGTGAAGAGATTCCAATTGCTGTTTTTGAATCATATACCATACATACATTGGAAAACTGGTTGTGGTGTTAATCGGTCTCAAACTCTAGAGAGATATATAATTTCCAGCATACTCCTCTCATTATATAATCGTATAATTGTGGCTGAGAATCAGCAGAAAGTAAGGACACCTTATCTATTGTCACAAATGTTGACAAACAGAATAAATTGTAGGATATATGTTATATATTGGGAGTGGAGAAAACAAGCAAACAAAAGGAATTGCATAATAGAAGTAATAATTTTCTACATACTGAGATGTAGACAAAGTGATGGTAGATTAATTCCTTAAAACGGCCTGTTAAACAACAACAACAACAAAGTGATGGGAGAGTTCTAGAGAACATGGAAATGCCTTGGTTGGTAGATTGGGAACCATGAGACAGTAAGTATTTCCTCTGACACAAGTTAGCTGTAAATTATGTCTGTAAAAATCAAGCAGACAGGCAAACATCTTAGTGGCCAATAACAATAAAAGCTCATTTCTCACTTGTACTACATTCTCGTCTTTAGTACTGTGAGCGTAAGAGGAACCAAATCCTCTTGGTTATCTTCTCTTGGGGGCCCACGCCAACATCATCTCTGTTTCTAGAGTGCTGCAGTCTGTAACAGCACAGAGAAGGAGAGAATGCCCAACTTCTTCCAGGAACTGATTGTTACATTTCATTGACCAAACACAGTCATATGACCAAGCTTGGTTCCAGCAAGGGAAGGGAAATAAAAACCTTCCTTAGAGAAGGGAACTAGGTTTTATAAACAGCATACCATCTACTACAGTGGACACTGGAACACATTTCCTTGTTGCCATCAGTCCCAGAATGACAGGCTCCCCTGAGTGTAAGAGTTGTATCAGTTGTGGAGAATTACTGTAAAATTCACTCGGTGAAATCACACTTTTAGAAATATACATTTTTAAATTTTTTTTGCACATCAGAGGTACAGTGGTGTGGAAGTGAGTAAATGAACAGTATTGAACCTCTCTTCTTGAGCTCAGGATTTGTTGCATCCTGAGAGGAATGGATAACCTTATAAATTTGAGTCAATATTTCTTCTAATATGAGATACAGGGGAAGCAACAATAGTCCTCTCAGTATATTGCATCATGAACAAAGATGTTATTTTTCATCTGTAACTTCAGAAAAAAAGGACATGTGTTTTTGTATCTACAGTGAAGGATTTGAAAAGTAAATGCAAAAAAAAAATGCATATTAGATTATCTAAAAATTAGCAAATATTATTGAAGATAAACAATAGGAAGATCATGAAAATGGTAATTGATACACAAATTACCCCTACTGCTAACTTCATGAACTTGGAATTCTGAGCTGAAAGACAGTCAGAGGATCATCTTATTAGCAATTTATGGAAATAATTCAAAATACATTTTTTTCAGCATCTACTTTCCTTAATTGTAGGCAGACTGTAGGAAGAATGAAGTCCTTCTCTTTATAAAAGCAATTGTTCAACAGTTTTTCTCGTTTATACCTACTCATAGAAGGGCATTAAGTTCCCAGTGCATTCAAGAATTGCCAACCATTTCACTAGGAACTAGTGAAACCTGACATTATGTCCATCAGTAACAGGGTAAGAGGATAAAGCATTATGAAAACAAATGCCATGGAGCTTGAGCTATTTTGAAGCAAGCCCATGGGGTGCCAACTCCTCTAGTAACTTTTGTCTTAGGACAAGAATCCTCATTCTTGTGTGCTTAAGATACTGATACGACAATTTCTTTGTGGAAAAGACCCCAAACGACCTTTGCTTGATACCGAAAACAGAAACTTACAAATTGGTGGAAAGCTAAAATTGGCAGATTCTGATAAGATTGCTAGATGTGGAAATTAACTGGCAAAATGACAAGTAGAGTCAGTTTTATATGACTGATAAGTTGATAATTATTTTGAAATGAACAGAGAAATGAGGTTCCATTCGAGAGCTAAAGTAAAAGTAGTTACGTTTTAAATAAGAATGTTCTTGTTCATAAACCCTCCAGCATCTGACCTGATTTGGTTTGTGGGTGAAAGATCTATATCAAGAAGAGATTTTTGCAAACCTAAGCCAGTAAAGTCTTCAGTGATATGGTCAAAGCAAAAGGAGACTCAGAAGTTGTATGAGTTATAATTTAAACTATCATACGACGATAGGAACATTTTGGGTTCTTTTCAGGCTCAATGTTTCAGCATCTTATTGCACCCAGAATGTCCTTGCACAACATAAATACCAGTCCTATCATGGAATGATGGTTGGCTTTTGAGCCACAAAAATACATAAGATCATACCCTGGACAATAAAGCAGAAATATATTTATTGTGAAATAGTTATTATTTGGTGTAAACTGCTCTTTTGTTTTTTAATCAATTTTTCAGTCCAAGGAAATATGTGATTACAGTCATGAACTTTATCAAAAACATGGCAATATTGCTTACAAACGTCATTCTTTAATAATATGAAAAAGCATCACACCTCCCCATTTCAGTACTCAATATAAATCCTCAAGAAAATGAGAACTTTAGCTTGCAACAAAGCTAAACATATATAAAAATATATTTATACAAAACTTATGTGACATACATTGCACTTTTCCATAGATACTATACTATATTCTTCTGTATATCATTATTGTTCTATACATCCAAATCATGTATTAATCACAATATATTGCAAAGTCAAATGCTATGTCCAATTTTCTTTCTAAAGAAGAGGTTGGTGGAGAGAAGTCATATGTCAGAAATAACTATTCAGTAACTATTTCTGGAGCTATTTATTTATATATGTTCCAGATGCTGTTTTTGGAGCTCGATATAATTAGTGAGAAAAACAAAAAAGCATTCCTTCCCTTGTGGATGATAGAGGAATACTTGTGCTTGTGTATGTTGTTCTATAGGCAAATATGGAATATATGTGTACAAGGACATCTGTTTGTATATGTATGTAAACAAACTCAATATACAAACATCAGTAAGATGTTTTCATGATGTAATACAACTTAGACTGAAAAAAGAGAGAAAACAAATATTTTATTTTTGATGAAAGAATATTGAACTAAATAAAAGTCTTTTCACATTATAATTAAACCGACAAGCCAGTCGTGGATGTGTTTTTCACAGAAAGATGTAAAATATTACTGTAGGGAATACAATTCTAATTTATATTTAATCATTCTTCTCCTCTTTGTTTGTATTAAGGAGTATCCTGCCGTTTTACATTTTTTGTGTTATGTATGAAATACTAGCAAAGCAATGGAATCCAGGTAGGCATTGTTTTTCTAACTTAATTTAAAACAGTGATGAGATCAGAAATAATAACAATGAAAAAACAGTGTATTAACTGGAACTGCCTTCAGCTAAAGCATTTTTTTTCTTTAAACAGGTGATGAACAGACCATGTTTGATAGATAAAAGATATGGAGAGAGAGAGAACTCCATGGAGAAAATACTCATCACTGTTTCTGTTCCCTTTACTTGTTATGTGACTTAAAACTACCCGGAGTATCAGAGATATTTCATACATATTTTAAAGCAATTTTTTTCCTGAAGGATGTATAAGACAAATGCTCTCTCCAATCCTCCCCCTTATAAAATCTTAAATGAATTCTGCTTGTATGGATTTGATTATTTAGTTTTTCTTCTTTTTGGGGAATGGGAGAAGTGGGCGTATATGCAGGACAGCTTAGAATAATTCAAACCAAGATACAGAACCTATTTATAGATGGTATTAAAGAAGCTCCCTAGCAATGAACTAGGGATCACCTGCATCAATAGTGTCAAATTGAATGTGTGGTTTTGGAGAAAAGAACTTAACTAGGAAACTTAATACAATGAAGTATAGAACAACATTGCTATATATAAGAAAAACTTTCCGGGATGATAATATCACAAAACAGATTAGCATTATTGCAACATGAAGCAGTGTGTATTTTTAAATAATACAAGATTTGACAAAACAACATTGTTTAAAAATCAGAATTAGAAACTCTGAAGTGATTTAAATAAAAAGAAAACATTATTTGAGAAATGAAGACCAAACTAGAAGCAAAATAGGTATAAATAGGCATACATGTGTCTTAAGAGAAGTAGAAAGTAAAAATGGAAAAGAAATCCAAAAGAAATGAGGACAAAGATTGGACAAAAGAATAGGATATTAATATCAATATGATTAAATATTAATAAGATCAGTATGATTAAAATTAAAATCAATAGGATAAAATAAATAAGGATAAAAATTTGTATCCATAGAATACATACCAAGTTTAGAAGTTCAGCAAAAATGATAAAACACATTTATAAGGGTCTCTAAAGAACAAAACAAAATGAAGTCAGCAAAAATAAGTTCTAAAAGGATTTGAAGATTCATTTGGTTTGTGAAATATTTTCTGAGATTATTGACTCCGAACAACTAACACCAAGATAAATTCAAGTATAATTATTAGATTTTAAAGCGGAGGGGGAGAGAGAGAGAGAAGAAGAGAGAAACTTAGTCAGTAAAAAATCAAATAACTTATGAGAGGAAGAACAAAACAAACAGCAACAAATAATACAAGATTAAATATTTCAAGAACAATGCATTATGCTGGAATAAATATAATATTTTATATTAAATGAATTTTAATGTGGTTAATATTACCAAATAGCTACTAGTTTAACTTTGTGTCAGCTAGGAACCTAATTCGTAAGCTATATGAAATTATCTATAAGAAATTATCTATAAGAAATGAAAATGTGAACCAAGCATTTTATTAGGCCAAATGGACTTTCAAAGCATGTAAGCTTCAGACTATTTGGGAGAGATGTCTAGTAGAGATTAGAGAAACAATACCTCTGTTGGACACTGACAAAAAAAACCTTATTGTGAACAATCAATATAAATTTGCACTTAGTATATAAACTAAAGGAGGGCTATAAAAGAGAAGAACTGTCATGTAAAGATAAGGCTCTGATAAGTAGATAATATAACTACTTAAAACAGGGTGAAATGGGAAGTGTGTAGGAAAAAAATGCTTTATTTCTTTTTTATAATCATAATGGTAAATATAATGTTGAATGAGAATATTGTACATAAAATGTAAGTTTAAGCCAGTGAATAATTATGTGAAATTTTAATTCTATTATCCATGTGTCCGTGAAAATGAGACTCGTTGGTGTACAGAAAGAGATTTAGAAGTGTCTCTACATCTTGCTATCCAGCAGGATATCCAGCAGTCCTTGCTATCCAGCAGGACTTACATGATGGGGAGAGCCCAAATGCAGAAGATTCAGGTCTGAGCCACTTGTCAGACCACACAGAAAGAAAACTATCAAAAAGGACTATTGTCTGAAGTCAATGTGAAGAGGTGTGCTAAAGGTTTGGGAACAAATTATATGTCTGAATCTTATAACTCTTCAGCTTGAGCTTAAGCAGTCAAGGAGTAAAATGTTGGAAAATTAAGTTAGGGTGGACAGCCTACAGGGTCTGTCATAGTTAGTCAGGAAAGATACAGAATACAAACATGAATAAAGAATCACATTTTAGAAAAATATTTTTAATTTTTGTTTTATAATACAATTTAGAGAAGCTAACAGATTTCTTCTTAAAATCATCTTCTCTTGTATGACCAAGAGGGATATAAAAAATATTTAACCATCAATAGAACAGAGACTCAAAACCATCAGGAAGAAAACCAAATGTAATTGTCAGGTAATTTCTCAAAGACTTAAGAAAGTAATTCATTTATATCAAGTAATATATAATTTTGTGAGCCACATATTCAGCCCAAGACACTGTGATAATCATTTGAAATATATCACCTCTAACCTGACAATCAATCCTATAACATAAATTGTATCTTTCTGATGCTACATCCAAGGGAGGAAACCCAGAGTCAGAGGGTTGAAATAATTTACCCAAAGCCACACAGCGAAAAGTAGAAAGACAGCTATCAATTCAGATTTGACTGCCTCTGAGGTCTACATGTGTTTCACTATAAAATATCGTATCCCAAATATCGTTAACTTGAATGCAACCATTTATTAGAGTTGACAAAGATATCTTGTTTTTTTTTTTAGTATAAGTTATAACTTACTAACCTTTCCCCTTTTTGAATATTTAAATGATATTTTTTTCTTAATATTTTATATTGAATGGATTTTAATGTGGTTAATGTTACCAAATAGTTACTAATTTAACTTTGCGTCAGCTAGGAACCTAATTTGTAAGCTACATGAAATTATCTCTCGCTGGAAGTAAAATGGTAAGAATATTAGCAGTGGATTGTAACTATGCCTTTCAAACTTGTCTGAAGACAAACTTGTCTTGCAAGTGGAATCATTCTTACCAGCAGCCCCTTCCCTGCTCCTTCTTTACCCCTCCTTCCCATATATAGAAGACACTCTCCCCTTCCCAAGGTGCATCTCTGCCCATCCAAAAGTATCAAGATCTGCTGTCTGAATGGTTTAAATATTCATCTTATAGGTAACAGATGTATGTTATTCACCTTTACTTAGCATGGTGCCTGGTACATAAGAGGTGATCAATAGGTGCTTATGGAAGAAAGGAAGGGAGGGAGGGAGGGAGGTAGGAAGGAAGGGAGGGAGGGAGGGAGGAAAGGAGGGAGGGAGGGAGGGAGGGAGGGAAGGAGGAAGGGAGGGAAAAAGGGACAAGAGAAGATTCTCATACACAACATAGTTAGAACTCAACAATCTTTTTGAAAGATCATTCTTCCAACTGAAAAGTATGACTGGTGAAATTTGGTAGTATGACTGAATGCAGAGCTGGCTAATATATGTCACATATCCTTAGTGTGCATGAGAAGTGGGTAATTGTGGGTGAATTCCTTTTCCTTTGTAGTGGGATTCCTCAAGGAGAGGTCTTAGTTAAGATTCTATGTCGTCTTTGTGTTGATGAGAATTATTGTGATTATTTTATGTTTCTCTCAGTTTACTATATCCTCCTTGTCAATTCTGATGAAGAAAAAAAAAGAGATGTTTAGAAATAAATTCCTGTTAAGCAATAACTTTTTTTTTTTTTTTTTTTTTTTTTTTTTTTTTTGCCTTTCTTGGCAGGGGAAGGAGAGAAAATATTAGTTTAAGGCATTTCAGTTTGATGGCGATTTACTAATTGTAGAAATTACTCTTTTCTTTTTCTTGTTAATAAATTCTGAAACAAATATCCATGAAACCAGTGGTATCATTATTTTCTCCTTTTTTCAAATTGGCCTTGAGTAGCAGAAATAAAGGGGAAATCCTATGTACTAATTCCTAAGAGGTAATAAGTAAACCACAACCACCAAACATGAAGAAAAAAAAAGAAAAAGAAATTATATCTCTCTGATTATAGAAGAAACATTTCTAAAAAATGGATTTAGTTCATTCACATAACTGCTAGAAGAACTAGAAATTTAAGTTTGGGACTACACAAACAAGAACAATACATCCGAATTTGCACCATGATTAGTCGTATGCATACATGGTCTGCCGCTGGTAACAGGATGTTAAATATTGTAACTGGCATGCTCAGTTCTATGCTACAGGACACCAGGACTGTAGTTGATGCCCAAGAAACTACTCTTCAGACAGAGCACCTTCAGTCACAGCATGTGTGGCTGATCAGATTCCCACTAATTCTGGGGTCTACATAGTTCAGTGACACAGCGTGCATCATGTGCTTGTGTCTTTGCTACAAGGGACACTGGACAAGTAAGTTCTGTTGTTTCAACTTCTCCAGTAGTGGGTATACCTTGCTATCCAGCAGGACTTACGTGATGGGGAGAGCCCAAAATGCCAAAAAAGATTCAGGTGCTTTGCCACCAAAACAAGGAATAATCACCACCATAGCCGTGGTTTCCACATAGTAAATAATAATGACCTTCCTAATGCTTCTACATTTTTTTTCCTTAGTCAGTTTATTGTAGGTAACTATAACTAAATTGGTTTAAAAATAATTCGTTAGTTCCTTGCTTTTATCATGTGTTTGCAGAAAGATATACTTTGTAACCAAATAAAATGTTTCTTCCTTTCAATTAGTAGAATATTTCCTTCCTTCCTTCCTTCCTTCCTTCCTTCCTTCCTTCCTTCCTTCCTTTCTTCCTTCCTTCCTTCCTTCCTCCCATTCTTTCTTTCTTTCCTTTCTTTCTTTCTTTCTTTCTTTCTTTCTTTCTTTCTTTCTTTCTTTCTTTCTTTCTTTCTTTCTTTCTTTCTTTCTTTCTTTCTTTCTCTCTCTCTCTCTCTCTTTCTTTCCTCCTTCCTTCCTTCCTTCCTTCCTTCCTTCCTTCCTTCCTTCCTTCCTTCCTTCCTTCCTTTCTCTCTTTCTTCTTTCTAATGCTGTAGGGCCAGAGTATTTAACTGCAAAGGAATGTTAATCTCACAAATACAGTATGAGTAGCAGGGAACTGAGTACTGTTTCCCTTCATAAACTCTAGGAGATTAATTCTATGTATGCTGTAGGGTGACCTTGTCTTTTCATATCTTGCAAAGCAATTTCAAGTAGAAGGGACCACTGTGCTAATGAGATTATTTTGTATTTATAATAAATAGCAAGTGATGAGTTACAATTGCCTTAGATATAATGCACATCTTACTCAACTTGATTTATAAAAATAAAACTACTTTATATTTATGAAGCACCTTTGATCCAGAGAGATCAAAATGTTTTAAGGTTTTCATCTCATGAACTTTTACAACACTCTTTAAGTTAGGCAGGTAGTAATTATGACTTTTTCATCTTATAGTAGAAGAGTATGAAATATAGAGAAGGTAAGTATAAGAGCTTGTCTTAACCGTCAATAAATATCAGTTTAGGATCAGGGTAGAGGCAAGATCATCTCACTGCCATTGGCCTTTCTCTAATTGAAATGATTTTGAAGACGGATATTTCCTCACATTAACAAATAAAATAAAATCCAGAGACATGTCTTGAACTTATATAAGCTAATTTTCAATAATATGATACTGATGCATGGCTGATGCAAAATAACTCCTTGCTGGGTGTATAATTTAATGAATAGATAAATATTAAGGAGAAAACCATTTTCTAAAAGTGGGACATACTTAAATCATGAGAAATATAATTGATGAAAAGAAAATCACCTTCTTCTTTCAAAATATAAGAGCTAAAAACAGGAATGCACATTATCTTCTGGCATTCTGATTCAGAAGTGGTTGAAGCTGAGCTACCAAGCTCAAATGTCTGAATGGAGTAGGAGTATTTTTTTCCTACATTTTTTATACTATACTTTAAGTTCTGGGATACATGTGCACAATGTGCAGGTTTGCTACATAGGTATACACGTGCCATGGTAGTTTGCTGCACCCATCAACCCATCATCTACGTTAGGTATTTTCTTCTAATGCTAGTTTAATCCATGTTTGAAATACCAAGTAACACAGCAGCCACAGCCCGTGATATGAAAAAGCAAAACAACAATTTAGTTACTGCTTTTTTTTTAATGTAAGGCAAATAACTGGTGAAACAGAAATTTTTATGGACTACAAGTTAGTCATTTTTCTCTCCAGAGTTCAGTCCATTGCCATACGGATACTACGATGCCACCAAATGGTATATATGATTATTGTAGCAATTCTGTGTTCATGTTCCTTGTGTTATACAAAGAACGTCTATATTTTCTTTGTCCTGTGCTACAGAAACTACATTTTCTCCTACACATATGTACTTTAAAAATATTTTCTATAATAATTTTTTGAAAGCCCAACACATGAATAAGGGATAAGGTTTACTGTAATCATTGTCTTATGATTTAATTGTAATATATAATTTTAAATGGCTCTGAATAGCTTGCTTTACTTTACAATGCTCAGTATTTCAAGATGCATCTCTATTCTTGAAACAAATTCAGTTTATTTGTCATTGTTAGAATAACAGCTCTTCTCATAAGGCACTTTTGGCTGATATGTACTTGGATATGAAATAGAACTAATGACTTCAGGCTAATACAGATCCAAATTAAAAAAATAATAATAATTCTAGCACTAGTCAACCTTTTTCAAAGAGGCATTTTGGATTTAATAGAGGCATGTTTCATTTCATCTAACATTAGTTCCATTTTCTATGCCATGGCTCAGGTGCCATCAAATAGGAAGATGACCAACAGGCAGACAGAAAGAGAGAGAAGGAGGGAGGAGGAATGGACAAATCATAAAATGGATAATTAACCCTTGAATTAATCCAAAATTGACAGCTGTGAATAAATGATAGTGCCTTGTTACAGTCAGAGACACTAAACACTTCAAGAGTTCAATAAATAATTTAGGTGCCTTTTTTTGCATAATGTTTCAGTAATAACTATTCAAGCACACTGCAGGTGGTATTTGATGTAAGTAAAATATTCATATCTACTCAGTTGTGACTTAATAATTGCACATACTTTAACACTGTAATTAGGAAAGAAGCAATTCAGCTTCTACACTTAAAAGATTCTAATTCTGCTACCAGACACAGTATGTATTTCTGATTTTCCCACTTTGAAAGAACTTTTTCACTTATTTAAACTGTAATATTGGCATTCTGCCCACTAGAAAGTCAAGGGGAAATTCATAAAGAATGTAATTTACTTTAATCAAAATTGCACAAAGACAGAAAATGAGAAAAAAAGAGAATGAATGAAAATGTGACATTGTGTTCATACATTTTAAATGCCAACAGTATAAAATCATACATTATAAGCATTGTATATTCTATTACATGTGTTTTTGGATGCACAATACAGTGGTTTATGAAGAATTTTCAAGCTGAGGAACTATTTCTATTTAATTTTTTTACATCAAGTAAGTTGAGGAAGTTAAGGGATAAGAACTTCTTACCTCCTTATATCTGCCTTCCAAGTGACTCAGCTGTAATACATTAGCAACATGGAAAAAGACTGAGTTTTAGAATAAAATAGGATTACATTGAATTTAATTGATGCATTATATAGGATCGATTATAGAAAATGAATAGGCACATTTTAGGGTAATAATTTGGGGATACTGATGGAGTATGCTCTTCTCACCCCAGGCTCTTCTTTCAGATTTTTAAAGATGTAACTTTCAGAGAACTCTCAAAATTAACCAGACCAGTCAAATGCCAAATAATTGGTTTCTAAGTTAAAACAAAACAACCTGGCCGGGCGCGGTGGCTCACGCCTGTAATCCTAACACTTTGGGAGGCCGAGGCAGGCGGATCACGAGGTCAGGAGATTGAGACCATCCTGGCTAACACGGTGAAACACCGTCTCTACTAAAAATATAAAAAATTAGCCGGGCATGGTGGCGGGTGCCTGTAGTCCCAGCTACTCGGCAGGCTGAGGCAGGAGAATGGTGTGAACCCAGGAGGCGGAGGTGGAAGTGAGCCGAGATCCGGCCACTGCACTCCAGCCTGGGCGACAGAGCGAGATGCCTTCTCAAAAAAAAAAAAAAAAAAAAAAAGTGTGTGTGTATATATATTGCAGAATGTTTTTGCTTCACCCCTTTCATGCCTTCAACCCCCACCAACCCCCTCTCCAACTAAACAAAACAAAGCACAAAAACAAAAAGAATGGCGAGTTCTCATGGGCAGGGAGACTACCAACACTTTAACATTAAGGGGAATAGGAAAGCAAGCATCCATGAATTATTGAGTTGTTAAGGAAGGCAATATATGCTCACAGCTTGTCCTGATTCTCATGTAGCATTTAGGATAATGCAGGAGAACAGCTGACTTCATGAGGAGAATGTAACAGTAATTTATTTTGTTATTTTATATTATTTTATTTTATTCTTTTACAGTCTTTCACTTCTCTTATCTACTAATATAGGACTCGACAACTCAGAAGAACAAATTATTGTTACAGTTTGATGGAATGCAACATATGATGTATGAGAGGCATCTATCCGAAAACATTAAAAAAGAGAAATAGACATTTGTCCACTACTGATCAATAGATCAAGGAATAGTATTATAAGGAGGTGAGATATCAGGTTCCTGATTCCACTATCAGGTGTGAAGGAAAAGAATGAGTTTTTCTAACTTGCTTTTTTTTTTTCTTTTTTTTTTTGAGACAGAGATTTGCTCTTGTTGTACAGGCCAGAGTGCAATGGTGCAATCTTGGCTCATGAAAACCCTCTGCCTCTGGGGTTTAAGTGATTCTCCTGCCTCAGCCTCCCAAGTAGCTGGGATTACAGGCACACGCCACCACGCCAGGCTAATTTTGTATTTTTAGTAGAGACAGGGTTTCTCCATGTTGGTCAGACTGGTCTTGAACTCCCGACCTTGGGTGATCTGCCCGCCTCAGCCTCCCAAAGTGCTGGGATTACAGGCTTGAACCACCATGCCCGGCCACTCTTGTAACTTTCTATTTGGAATTGTAGGTGGAAACTGCCGCCCATGGCCCACAAATACCAAGATGTGGCATTGACAGCCACCTAGAAATGTGAGGTGATGTGGGTGGGGTAGGGCCTCCATGATCCCAGTGGTGGTGATGCAGAAAGGGAACTGAGGACAATCCCAATGTCATCTGCTTTGACTTCAGCAGTATTTGGATGCACAATTGATATTAACAAATTTTTAACTAGGTCCAGAAATCATAACACAACAAAATGGACACTAACTGCATAGGTCTTGCCCTTAGTTTCCTTACATCCATGTTGTCTGATGAAATAAGAATAAAGAGAAAAATTCTGTAAGATTGCACATTTATCCAGAAGAGACTGAGTTGGCCTAAAGTGGAAATAATTATGGACAGGAAGAAAAATTTACCTGTTAAGATTAACCTTTGTTCTATTCAGCCCTTGTTCTATTCCCTTTCCACTGCTCTTGAGAATAAATAACACTGCAGAACAGTGTATTACAGTGAATAAAATAATGGGCTCTGGGACTTCCGACTGCACAAGGAAGATTATCCATGTGCATTTACCTTTGCCTCCCCAAACCTTCATGAAACAGCAAAATAGAATTTAAAAGGTATAAAATTACAAATTCAGATAAAATAGGAGAGGTAAATATAAGACGTTAGTTGTATTTCAGAAGACAAAAAGAAGATGGGGCTGAGTGTGGTGGCTCAGACCTCTAATCCCAGCACTTTGGGAGGCCAAGGCAGGAAGATCACTGGAGCCCAAGAGTTCAAGACCAGCCTGGGCAACACAGCAAGACTGTCTCTACGAAAAATATTTTTTAGAAAAGTAGCCAGGTGTGGTAGTGGGTGCATGCCTGTGGTCCCAGCCACTTTTGAGGCTGAAGCAAGAAGATCCCTTGAGCCCAGGAGTTGGAGGTTGCAGTGAGTTATGATCACACCAGTGACACCACTGCACCACTGCACTACAGCACTCCAGTCTGAGAGCCAGAGCAAGAGCCTGTCCAAAAAAAAAAAAGAGATTTTAAAGAAAATAATCTGGCCGGGCGCGGTGGCTCAAGCCTGTAATCCCAGCACTTTGGGAGGCCGAGGCGGGCGGATCACAAGGTCAGGAGATCGAGACCACAGTGAAACCCCGTCTCTACTAAAAATACAAAAAATTAGCCGGGCGCGGTGGCGGGCGCCTGTAGTCCCAGCTACTCAGGAGGCTGAGGCAGGAGAATGGCGGGAACCCGGGAGGCGGAGCTTGCAGTGAGCCGAGATCGCGCCACTGCACTCCAGCCTGGGCAACAGCGTGAGACTCCGTCTCAAAAAAAAAAAAAAAAAAAAAAAAGAAAATAATCAGATTCAGATGAGACCCATTAATCGCAAATGTCAGACCGAGGCATTGTAGGAGTTTGGGCTGAAGTGTCACATATTCAGGCATAGGATTAGTAGTTTATTCTCTGCAGAAACTGAACAATACTTGCTTCTCTCTCATCGACATCAGCCATGCCAGATGGAAGGAGTGAGTTATGGAGTGAAAAACGGAGATTGGAGGCTTCTTCCTTCCAATCCACAGAATATTTCTAGCGAAGTATTGGCTCCTAGGGGAGGATGGAAAATTAGTCTTTAGCAAAGATGAGAGGCACCACAAAAGCTCTTTGGATATTAGCAAAGAAATGTTCTTTCAAAAATAGCCAGCTCTTTAACTCAGCAACGTCTCATCAAAATCCATCCATTTGCCTTGCCTCAGCAATGCAGCTTCCACTGAGCTTTTTTGATTTTTTGCACTTTACTTCTTAATGTGAATCTAAAGGTCACCATACATTTGTAGAACACATCTATTACTATAGAAACTGTGGGGTGGGGTGGGGGAGATAAGAGAATAAAAAGAAACAGTGCAGGAAACAGGAGGTAAACTCAAATAAAAGCTATAACAATTGAATTTCCTGAAAAGGATTTGACACTCATAAAATAATAGGAAATTAATAAGGAAACCAATCTGAGATCAGGAAATAACTACTATTAGAAATGAAAAACAAAATCACTAAATAAAGCAAGCAGTGAAATGTTTAAAGACAAAATCAAGAAAACCTCTGAAAAAAATAAGAGATAAAGAAACAAAAATAGTTCAGAGAGCAAAATAAAAAGGAAAGAACATCAATATAAGAATTCCATTAATAGAATAGCAGAAGTTCTAGAAAGTGTAGACAGAGAGAGTTAAAAAGAGGACATTATCAAGGAAATAAAAGAAGGTGGCTGTGCCAAGTTCATTAGGATAAAAGAAGTCTTTCTTGGTATTCCATGTGGGAAGATTTTCAATACAGGAAATCTGAGATGTGCACAACCCTTGAAAGGGATGAATACACAAAGGTAGATGGAGGAAAGTGGCCTAGAAGGAGGTGATACTCAGGAGCTCTCCAGGCATCCATTTTGAGTTTCCAGATTCTCCTGACCACCAACCACTTTTACTATCCACTGCTCAAAGCTGGAAATTTCCAGAGAATATCTGGCACCTGAAAGGTTTTAACAAGTCTCTGTTGAGTCTCAGCTGTGGAAGTTAGTCATCCTCAGAAGCTTTTCCAGGCAGCAAAGTCAAGTCCTCAGGGAGGTGCATTATTACTGCTGTTTTCTGTGCCTTGCAATCTTGAATGAGGTTCATCTCAAGATGACCGACTACAAAATGTGTGAATGTAACTGTCCTTGAAATATTGCTCACTGACAATTTCTGAATGACAACCACCTGGGGAAGGGGATTTTGGTAAATGGATTCCAGGCTTTTCTTCTGCAAAACAGAGGAGACCGTAAAAGATGGATGTGATGACATTACTTTGACTGTAGAGTGGCTCAAGCCTGTAATCCCAGCACTTTGGGAGGCCGAGGCGGGTGGATCACGAGGTCAGGAGATCGAGACTATCCTGGCTAATATGGTGAAACCCCGTCTCTACTAAAAATACAAAAAACTAGCCGGGCGTGGTGGCGGGCGCCTGTGGTTCCAGCTACTTGGGAGGCTGAGGCGGGAGAATGGCGTGAACCCGGGAGGCGGAGCTTGCAGTGAGCCGAGATCAGGCCACTGCACTCCAGCCTGGGAGACACAGCGAGACTCCGTCTCAAAAAAAAAAAAAAAAAAGAAAAAAAGAAAAGAAAATCCAGCACAGAAGTACCCAGAACTGAAGCACTTCTTTCTCCAATTTCAAAGTGTCCAAGCATTTTTTCAGCACCACAAATGAAAAAGGCCCACACCAAACCACACCAATCATACCAAAAGAAAATATTAGAACTTCAAAATAAAAAGAAGATACAAAAAGTTTCTAAAGAGGGGGAAAGAAACCTATCTTAAAACAATAGCAACACGAAAGAATCAGAATGATATTGGATTTCTTAAAGGCAGCAACACATGATGAAGGATAAGGCAGCACTGCCTTTAAAATTCTGGTATAAAGTGAATGTAACCTGGAAAGATACACTCGATCAAGATGTCAACCACGGAGAAAATTAAATTAAAGATATTCTCAGTTAGCAAGTACTCAGATAAACTGTATGCTTTTTACTCTATTAATTTCCTGGTAGTCCCTTGGGAAATACTCTTGAAAAATGAAGAGCTAAGAAAAACAGAAAAAAAATGTATGATATTTAAGAAGCAACACATACATCGTAGGAGAGTCTGCGGATACTTGTGTAACAGTGCTTGGGACAAAACAGTCCAGAGTGGAGCAGAAAGATAGAAAGATAAATTATCGAGGGAAGGATATTTCTGGGGGAATGGGAATGCACAATTAATAAATCAAGAAAAATAAGTTTAGACACACAGATTACAAAATAAGGGAAAGATTTTAAAAGTTTAACAAGTTTAAAATAAAAGAAAAGCAATCGTTCGTAGTATATCACTGTTTGTGAGAATGTAAATTAGTACAGACACTATAAAAAAAACAGTATGGAAATTTCTCAGAAAAATCAAAAAAGAACTACTATACTATCCAGCAGTTCTACTACTGGGTACTTAGCCAAAGGAAAAGAAATCAGTATATCAAAATGATATTTGCCCTACCATGTTAATCACAGCACTATTCACAATGGCGAAGCTGTGGAATCAACCTAAGTGTTCATCAAGGGATGAATGTATAAAGAAAATGTGTCATACAATTTCCATTCTGTTTACACAATGGAATACTATTCAGCCACATAAAAGAATGAAATTCTGTCATTTGCAGCAACCTGGATGTACCTGGGGGACATTATTTTAAGTGGAATAAGCTAAGCACAGAAAGACAAATATTGCATGTTCTCACTCACAAATGTGAGCAAAAGGTGGATCTTATACGGAGGTAGAGAGTAGAATAATAGATACTTGAGGCTTGAAAGGAGGTATGTGTGTTGGGGGTTGTTAGGGGAGGGAATAAAGAGACATCGATTAATGGGAATAAACACACAGTTAAATGGAAGGAGTAAATTCTAATGTTCAATACCACAGTAGAATGAATATAGTTAGCAACAAGGTATTGTGTATTTACACATGAGGAAACAAAGGCACAGAATTTAAGAGACTTGACCACGGTCTCATAAACAGTAAGTAAGTGGTGGAGCCAGGATTCAAATCTTGGGAGTCTAGATGAAGAAGTGACAATCCAATACACTGTGCACTGTGCTTTGAACTCAGTATTAATCTGAACATCTCTTCTCTGAAGACTCTTTCCTCTATGTTCTTTACCTGCACAGTCCTGCAGGACAAGGGTACTGACTGATTTCAGACTCATTCTCTCTTTCCTCCTTGCTCCTCCGGATACTGACAATCTTCAGCTTGTCCTCATTCCCATTGCCATTGCATCATTTTTCACCTTCACTTCGGAGCTACCTCATACTCATTCCTTTTCTCTCCATTTCCAACCCAGCCTCTTTGCTGACACCAGAATTAGCCCCTTCATGTGATCTCATTTCTCACGTTGTCTTTGCTTTTAATATTATTATTATTATTTTGAGATGGCGTCTCGCCCTGCCACCCAACCTGGAGTGCAGTGGTGTGAACTTGGCTCATTGCAACCTCTATCTCACAAGTTCAAAGAGATCCTCCTGCCTCAGCCTCCCAAGTAGCTGGGATTACAGGCATATGCCACAACTCCTGGCTAATTTTTGTATTTTTAGTAGAGATGGGGTCTCACCATGTTGGCCAAGCTGGTCTCAAACTCCTGATCTCAAATGATCCACCAGCTCTAAGTCCTTGCTGAAACCTTATTTCCCCCAGATCGTTAACAGCCAGTGACTGAGTACACAGGCCAGTTCCTCGGAGATGAGGGATTTGTTTAATGAACAGCTTTGGGCTGGCCAAGGTCTGTAACTGTTCTTCCTGGATCTCTCTTCCTTCTCTCTCAACGTCACAGGGAGGTCAGATGTACATTTCCTTTCTTCTCTGAATCTCTCTCCACTTTCCTGCCTGGGCGTTTCCTCCAAATGATCTTTTTTCAGGTCTAATTCTATTATGTCATCTGTTTCTTGGAGGACTCAAATAGTACACTGTTATCTTGAGAAAAAATGTTTTTTATTTAAATGTTTGTTCCCTAGGACAAATTATGGTAGTTTGCCTTTAAGGAGCAGTTGACAAATCAATCATGGTCTCTTAGAAAACTTGAGTACAGGGTAATTATTATTGAAATTTAGATTTATTTAGGTATTTATTGGGTATGTTGTAGACCATTTGTACTGTAACAACAAAACACCTGAGACTAGGTATTTTTTGTAAGAGATAGGGTTTTGCTCTGTCACCCAGGCTGGAGTGCATTGGTGCCATCATGACTCACTGTAACCTTGACCTCCTGGGCTTAGGTGATCCTCCCACTTCAGGTTCCCAAGTAGCTGGGACAATAAGCACACACCACCATGCCTTGTTAATGTTTTAACTTTTTGTAGAGATGGGATCTTACTGTGTTACCTAGGGTGGTCTTGACCTCCTGGGCTCAAGCGATCCTTTCACTTTGACTTTCCAAGATTCTGGGATTATAGATGTGAGGCACCATGCCTGGACTTGGGTAAATTTTAAAGAACTGGAATGGAATGTAACTTTGGACTTTGGAAAGTCCAAATTCAAGTCACTGGTAAATTCAGTGTCTGGTGAGGGATCTTGTGTCTCCTTCTGAGAAGGTTCCTTGTTGCTGCATCCCCCAGAGAGGACAAACACTGTGCGCTCACATGGCAGGAGGGACAGAAGGGTATGGGGGCACTAACTTCAACATCAAACTCTTTCATAAGTGTGCTCATCCCACTCAAGAAAGTGGAACCCTTATGACCTAATCACTGCTGAAAGGCCACATTCCTTAATCCTGTTGCATTGGGGATTCAGTTTCAACATGAGTTTTGGACACAATATCCTCATTCAAACCATATCATGAACCAAAGTATTTTAGTCTTCTCTTAAAAGTATTTGTTTTGTGTCTGTGTGAAAAGACAATCATCATAAACATAAGTAATTATCTAATGCTCTTAATTTATTGTTTCCAGTGAGTAGTATTCTTTCTGATATAAAGAAAAGAAAATCTAATTTAAAGCAGCTGTTTCAAAATTATTAAATAAATGTTTTAACTCATGCACCTGAAAAATCTAGATTTGTCATTAGACATAGCTGGATTCAGAAACTCAAAAAATTCATCTAGGCCTAGTCTTCAAGTTTTCATATGCAAATTCTATTTTCTTACTGGTTCTGATATTTCCTCTGGTCCTTGGTGTGTTTTTACGCATATCGTGGACATGCATCACCAGCAGATCTGGGCTAACATCCTTTCTTCTGAACAACTATCAGAGGCAGGAAGCAAAGGGGAATCATAGGGTTGGTGAGATAGAGAGATAAAGAGGGAGAAAAATTAAAAAAAACAGATATCAGGCAAATCTTAGTATGGCTAAGGATTAGTTCTGATTGAGCCAACTTGGGTTACCCACCAAATGTGCAGACCAGCAGCTGTGGCTGGGGGAATTAAATGTTCTGTGTTTCTGGGTCTGATTTTTATGCCATCTGAATATGTCAGTTAATTGAATTTCTTAAGGAATAGATAGCCCTTACGTCAGAAAAATCAATCAAATAAAAATTAGCAAAAAATAGGTAAATCAGATTTTTCACTTTTGGTAGTAACAGCATCAGCAACATTTAATAAATAAAAATAAAATATATGTGAAATTGTAGTGCTTATATTCATTACTATAGCAATCTTACACATTATATGCTTAAAATATTATACTGGAATAATTTCATGTAAATAATGTATTTCCACCACATTACATAACATACATTATATTACTTGAGTGAATATGTATATATGGAGAATTAATGATACTGTTCTAGACATAGAAAAGTTAATTTTATTCACATTAGAATAGTTTTGATATAGATACCTAGTAACACCCAACTGAAATACGGATCATCCTAATCTTTATGATATACCTGCATCTTGTAATTTAAACAGAGAATAATAATGTGGAGTTTCCATATTGTCCAAACAAAGCTTTAAAAAAATGTATGGGTGGACAAATAAATCAACAATTTATTGCTATATATACCTATTCTCATCTATGTAGCTAAATAGCTGCCTCAAACACTAGAAAAGTCTTATAATATCAAGGATTAGAGCCATCAAACTTGGGAATATTTGAAGCAAATTTATTCACAAGACATAAAAAAGGAATCATTCATAGGAATCTGAACACAACAATAAAATGGACTGTTACGCTTTGTTTAGTCACTGCTTAATACATGACAAGTTTTGTAAGGTCAGCAGTATGTTGCTGACTTTCATCAGTGTCTTATGTTGGCTACGGACTGTCCTCTGACCCATGGAGCTTAGGGCTCCACTGAGCATCTACCTGTTATTCATTCCACTGTTATTGATTCCACTCATCTATTTGCTCTTCCAAGAAACCATAAGTGTTCATAGTTTAGTGTGTTCTCCTTCTTCTGTGTTCATAACCTTGTTTTTCTATGTTTGTCCTTATATCTTAATTTAAAAAATTAAAATTCTGAATGGTATAGGTCAAAATTAGCTTGAGAATTTAGTCAACTGACATGTTATTATGATTTGGTATAAAGTTAATATTATAAATCAATACAAGAAAGACTTGTTTTGAT
This sequence comes from Macaca mulatta, assembly GCF_049350105.2. Classification (NCBI taxonomy): domain Eukaryota; kingdom Metazoa; phylum Chordata; class Mammalia; order Primates; family Cercopithecidae; genus Macaca; species Macaca mulatta. The sequence continues at coordinate 170,984,263 of NC_133410.1, forward strand.
GCCTGCCAAATCTCTGGCTATGAAGGCTGATCATTCAGCCACAGTTGTTCTTGTTCTTCAGAGCCAAAAATAAATCCTACTTTCAGGACCAAAATGAACCTTCTGATTCCATTCTAATCAACTACCATTGTCCTGGATTCTCCAGAGCTCCATCAGAATTTGGAGGAAAGAACAAAAAGCATACTGGTGGGTCATCTACTTTGCTTTGAAAGAATGAAGTAAACCTGGGGAGAATTGTGCATTTAATTTTCATTCTCCCTCTCAACAAAGAAAGAAACAAATAAAGGAAGGTAGAAAAGAGAAAAGAAAAAAGAAAGAATAAAAGAGAGAAAAAAAGAGAGAAAGAAAGAGAAAAAAGAGAGAAAGAAAGGGAAAAGGAAGGAAGGAAGGAAGGAAGGAAGGAAGGGGGAAAGAGAGGAAAGGAAAAAAGGAAGGAGGAAACAATTGTTGTGCTGTCATCAGGAGATCAGTTAGCTTTGGGATGCATGTTTTTCTAATTCCTTTGAATAAGAAAGTTTTCCTTTGGAAAAATACTCAGTGTAACAAAGATAGTGACTTTTAGAACCATTATTTCAAATGCTGAAAAAAAGAGCAAGCAACACACAAAAAAAGCAAATGAAAATTTCCCCAAATTTAATTACTTATACTGAGATAGAGTTAGTATTAGAGTTTTTGCAAAAGTCTAAATTTCATGTAGAAAAATTTGTTGCCTAAATTAAAGTATGTACAAGTTTCAACTGTCAAAGAAGAAAAAAACCAGTTCTTATATGCAGGAAAGTTATTCTTTAAAATTACAATCTGTTTATTAGAAAAAATGTATGGTAGATGAGTGCACAAGATATAAGACAGGCCTTGGCATCATTCATAATGAGTTAAAATCATTATAAATGCATAAATGCCATGATTTATTAGTATGAAATTTTTGGGTAATTGAGAAGAGCATTTTGTACAGAAAGGTATATTTTGCATTTTGGCTACTTTAGACTTTTAGAATAATTATTGATATTTTTGTAATTCTTCCTTAATTTTTAAATTAATTTATACATTTAATGTTAGACTAGCATATTTTACATGTAAATATTAAGAAAGTCTTGGATGCATGGTTAGTTTTATTTTGAAGGATAATTAAGTATTGTGACAGTAAAAATTAATCTGGGACTTAGAGTAAAAAACATCAACTTGGGCCTGCAAACATAAAAATCAAGCATGGCGTTAATAAGAATGTGATAATGAACAAAGATAAAGTCAGCTGCGAAATTAACAGGAAACTTCTCCTCCCAAGGTTATGCTACAGTTTTAAAATGTCATAGCAACCCTTATCTTTGAGGCACTTACACTGCCCTCACACTGACATATCCAGTTACAATTCATTGATCATGACTTTTGAGCACAAATCAGAAATATCCTGTTGCTAAACTGCCCTCACCTGATGACAACAATCAATCCAGAACTGTTTTCTCATCTTGCCTCAGAAAAACCAACTATTCCAGTGTGAATTCCCACCTTCACATCCTACTCAGAGTGATTCAACTCAAGTCTATGTTTTGCAAAAAAAACTCCCTAGCTCATCTTTCTGAGAGGCATCCTCCAGTTAGTTCGGAGTTACCTGCCATGTTAAAGAAAACTAGTAAACCTCACTTAGTTGAACTACTGGTTTAATCCTTGGCTCCCTTTAACTCTCTCACACCAACAATTCACAACTCTATTAATTTGCTGTATTTTATTTGCTTTATAAGTACTCTAAGTTGACTAATAAAGCCTATCAAAAAAAGTCTTATAAAACTAATAACATTATACTGATGATTCAGGCCTCTTAAATGTTTATAATGACTGCTTACAGCATTTTTAGAATTACTATATAAAATCACATTTTAAATCAGTTTCTCAATTAAGCATTTTAAATTGGAATCATAACATTAATCTCTTTTCCTTTTTAGGTGAATTATTTTTAAATATTGCAAATACTTTTAGAAGAACATATTTTTCTGTAACACAATCATCACTACTATTGATTTGTTTATTTTTCTATTTAAATGCAGTTTTTTTGTGCTAAAATATTCATGCAACAAAGAAATTGCTGAGTTATAAGAAGACTAATTTTGAGTGAATAAAGATAGTCAGATGATATGTTTGTGGTTATTGTTGAAAGCAACTTTCCTCCACTTCTTTATTGATGTATGTCAAACATAAAGACAATTGTGTGGATCCTAAGTACACAACTTAATGAATTCTCACAAAATCCATGTGCCCATATAACCAGCACACAGAACAAGAAATAGTATTATCAGCACCAAGTGGAAGGTGCTTTATAAACTTCCCAGTCAATATTCTTCAGAAGAAACAATTATATTGACGACCGTTATCATAGTTTTTTTGTTTGTTTGTTTTTGTTTTTCTGGTTTTGAACTTAAATAGAATCATGCAGTATGAGGTCACCCTCTCTATTAGCTTAGGTTTCCTATTGACCACAAAATTTGCTTAAGTTGCAGAAGTACACGATTGCCTTCAATACTGATTGGACCCACTGAGCCCTGTTTGCAGATGTAATAATAGGAATTTCATAACTTTGAAACCTTTGGTCAGCTTTGCTCTCAAATATCACATAAGTCATATCACTATGAAATGCTTTTCTACTATGAGAAGCATGCAATTCTGCTGATTAGACTGTACATAAATTTTCATGTGGCATCAGTTGGACTTGCATTTTACAATTCCTTTTGATATACTTAAATATCTTCTAATTGGATTCTCTGTAGTTCTCGAAACTTTATCCATCCTGGGGCCATAGTTCTAATATTAGTCTACTGAGTTTCTTTTTTTTTTTTTTTTTTTTTGAGACGGAGTCTTGCTCTGTAGCCCGGGCTGGAGTGCAGTGGCCAGATCTCAGCTCACTGCAAGCTCCGCCTCCCAGGTTTACGCCATTCTCCTGCCTCAGCCTCCGGAGTAGCTGGGACTACAGGCGCCCGCCACCTCGCCCGGCTAGTTTTTTGTATTTTTAGGCAAGTTTTCTTCTCTAACTTTCAGTTTCTTTCTCTGTAAAAACAGTTAAAAATAGTACAATAGGGTGGCTGTTTGATTAATATTGAAAAAGCTAATTTACATAAGCACTTATTACAGTGCCTAGCCCACCACATACACTCAGCAAATAGTTTTGTTATTGAGAATGATATCTTTCATTCCCTCATTAAAACATTAAGAAATTTTGTATTTTCGGTAGAGATGGGGTTTCGCCATGTTGGCCAGGATGGTCTCAATCTCCTGACCTCAGGTGATCCACCTGGCCCAGCTACTCAGGAGGCTGAGGCAGGAGAATCGCTTGAATCTGGGAGGTGGAAGTTGCAGTGAGCTGAGATCATGCCATTGCACTCCAGCCTGGGTGACAGAGTGAGACTCTGTCTAAAGAAAAAAAATTAAGAATTTATTATTGAATTAAAAGATAATTATGCATTCCCAAATGTAACGTTAATTATCTTATTTTTTCTAATAGCTTTAATTAAAATTGCCTAAGCAAGTATATATAATTTACATATGTCCTGATATTTTGCTGACATAGAAATTAAAGTTGTACCTTATTCCATTGTTAAGGGAAAATTACATAGAAAGTAGAGATAATTTTTGTATGTATTGCTTAACTGAATAGCATTGTGCAAACATTGTGCTTTGTTTAAAGCTCTTTATCCAAAGCTACAGCCCAAAGTAAAAAGATTTGTAGTTTTGAATATATTTCTTTGAGTCATAAAAAAGATTAAATGCAAAAAAATGAGCAAATCACTTACTAAAATAAATTATAAACAGAAAATAAATGAAAATTATGCACCCAACTAACAGTGAAGCAACTAAATATATAAAACAAATATTAAATAATGAGAAGGAAGAGACAGATTGCAATACAATAATCACAGGGGACTTCGATTTACCACTTTCGATAATGGACAGACTAGCCAGACAAAAATTAATAAGAAAACATTAGACTAGAAGAATACTTTAGATCAAATGCACCTCACAGACATAAACAGAACATTCATTCCAACAGCAAAATTCTTCTCAAGAGCAGACAAAAAAAGTTTCCAGGAAAGATCATGTTAGGACAGAAGTCAAGTCTTAACAAATTTAATAAGATTAAATTCATATCAAGTAAATGGTGTTGAGAAAACTGGATATCAGTATGAAAGGAATAAAACTGGACTTTTATCTAATACCATATACTCACAAATTTTAAAGAATCAACTCAAAATATATTAAGGACTTAATTAAACATTAGACTTCAAGCTATAAGAGTACTAGAAGGAAACATAGGGGGAAAAAATACATGAAATTGGTCTGAGCAATGAGTTTTTAGGTTTGACCCCAACAGTGCAGGCAATAAAAACAAAAATAGACAAATGAGATTACAACAAAACCAGAAACTTCTACATAACAAAGGAAACAATAAACTCCGTCAATTGTTGAAGAGACAACCTACAGAGTGGGAGAAAATATTTGCAAGCTGTATATCTGATAAGAGATTAACATCCAAAATGTATAAAAAACTCAAACTACTCTATAGAAATAAACAAATAATCTGATTTAGAAATGGAGATGCTCTTATACTTAGAAAATGCTAAAGACTCTTCTGAAAAACACTTATGTTTGATAAATTAATTTAGTAAACTTTCAGGATATAAAATCAACCTGCAAAAATCAGTGGTATTTCTCTATTCCAATAACAATCAAGCTAAGCTTAGAACCAAATTAAGATGGCAATTCCATTTACAGTAGCTAAAAAGAAATTATATACCTAGGAATATATGTAACTAAGAAGATGAAAAATTTCTACTAGGAAAACTGCAAAATGCTGATGGAAGAAAGTGTACATGCCAAATAAATGAACAAACATCCCATGCTCATGAATTAAGATAATTAATATCATTAAAATAACCAAACTGCTCAAAGAAATCTACAGATGCAATACAATCTTTATTAAAATACCAACATCATTTTTCACAGAATTAGAAAAAACAATTCTAAAATTCATATAGAACCAAAAAGGGACCCAAATAGCCAAAGCTATTCTAAGCAAAAGAACAAAGCTGGAGGCATCATATTACCTGACCTCAAGTTACACTACAAAGCTATAGTAACCAAAACAGCATGACACTGGCAAAAAAAAAAAGCAAAGTCGAATAGAACAGAATAAAGAACCCGGGGCGGGGGGGGGGAATGCTGATTATCTATCTACAACCAACTATTCTTTAAAAAAGTGAACAAGACCATCTACTGGGGCAAGAGCATGCTTTTGAATACATGGTACTGGGAAAATTTAATTGCCATATACAGAAGAACAACACTGGACTCCTATCTCTCACCACATACAAGTATCAACTCAAGATGTATAAGACTTAAATGTAAGACCTGAATTTGTAAAAATACTAGAAGAAAATCTTGTGGACATTGGTCTAAGCAAAGAATTTATAGCTAAAACCTCAAAAGCACAAGCAATGAAAATGAAAATAGACAAGTGAGGCTTAATTAAACTAAAAGGCTTCTGCACAGCAAAAGACATAATTAACAGAGTAAACAGGCAACCTACAGAAAGGGAGAAACTATGTTCAAACTATGCTTCCAACAGAAAACTGACATTCAGAATTTACAAGCAACTCCAATAATTCAAGAGCAACAACAACAAAAATTCAATAATTGCATTAAAAAGCGAGCAAAGGACATGAATAGACATATTTCACAAGAAGACATACAAATGGCTAAGTATTTGTAAAACTGCTCCAGATCACTAATCATCAGAGATATGCAAATTAAAAACACAATGAGACAACGTTATACACCAGTCCGAATGCATATTATCAAGAACACAAAAAATAACAGACGTTGGTCAGGATGTGGTGAAAAGGGAATGCTTATACACTGTTGGTGGAAAGTAAATTAGAAAAACTCTATAAAAAACAATTTAAAAATTTCTCGAAGAACTAAAAATAGAACTAGCATCCAACCCAGCAATCCTGCCACTGGGTATCTATCTAAAGGCTAATAAATCTTTATATCAAAAAGATACCTACACTGGTATGTTTATCGCAGCACTGTTCACAATAGCGAAGGTAGGGAATTAACCTAAGTGTCCATTAATGGATGACTGGAAATAGAAAATATAAATACTAGTCAAAAATAAAAAAGAATGAAATAATGTCTTTTGCAGCAACATGGATGGAACTGAAGGCCATTATCTGTAGTGAAATTACTCAGAATCAGAAAGTCAAATACAGCATATGGTCACTTATAAGTGGTAGCCAAGTAATGTGTACACATGAACATAAGGTGTGGAATAATAGTTGTTGGAGATTCGGAATGGTGGACGCAGGGGAGGAACATGAGGGATGAGAAATTACCCAATGAGTAAAATGTATGTCATTTGGGTGACTGTTACACTAAAAACTCAGACTTCACCACTGCAGAATATGCCTATGTAACAAAACTGTACTTGTACCCCTAAAATTTATACAAATAAATAAATATTTTTAAAAGGGCAAGAAAAGAATAGATATTTCTCAAAAGAAGACATAGAAATGGCTAATATACATACAAAATGCTCAACATTGCTATTCTTTGGAGAGAGGCAAATTAAAAGCAGAATGAAATATCACTTCACACCTATTAGAATGACTATTATCAAGAAAATAAAAAAATAACAAGTGTTGGTGAGGATGTAAAAAAAGGGGAACTTTTGTATACTGTTGGTCAAAATGAAAATTGGGACAGCCATTATTGACAACAGTATGGAATTTCCTCCAAAAATTAAAATAGAATTACTGTAAGAGCCAACAATTCAGTTTCTGGGTATTTTACCAAAAGATCTGAAATCAGTATGTCAAAGAGATACTTGCACTCCCATGTTAATTGCAGCACTGTTCACAGCAGCGAAGTTATGAAATCAACCAAAGTGTCCATCAATGAATAAATACTTAAACCTAAGACCTGAAATGATAACAATTCTAGAAGATAACATTGGAAAAACCCTTCTAGACATTGGCTTAGGCAAGGATTTCATGACCAAGAACCCAAAAGTAAATGCAATAAAAACAAACTAATTAAACTAAAGAGATTTTGCACGGCAAAAGGAACAGTCCACAGAGTAAACTGGCCACCCACTGAGTGGGAAAAAATCTTCACAATCTATATATCTTACAAAGGACTAATATCCACAATCTATAACAAACTCAAACAAATCAGTAAAAAAACCCACAAACAATCCCATCAAAAAGTGGGCTAAGGACATGAATAGACAATTCTCAAAAGAAAATATACAAATGGACAACAAACACAGAAAAAACGCTCAACATCAGTAATGATCAGGGAAATGCAAATCAAAACCACAATCCAATAGCATTTCACTCCTGCAAGAATGACCATAATCAAAAAATCTGAAAACAGTAGGTGTTGGTGTGGATGTGGTAAACAGGGAACAATTCTACAGTGCTGCTGGGAATGTAAACTAGTACAGTCACTATGGAAAACAGTGTGGAGATTCCTTAAAGAACTAAAAGTAGAACTACAATTTGATCCAGCAATCCCACTATTGGGTACCTACTCAGAAGAAAATAAGTCATTATTCAAAAAAGATGCTTGCACACGCATGTTTACAGCAGCACGATTTACAATTGCAAAATCTTGGAACCAACCAAAGTGCCCATCAATCAATGAGTGAATAAAGAAACTGGTGTGTATATATATATGATGAAATATTACACAGCCATAAAAAGAAATGAATTAACAGCATTTGCAGTGACCTGGATGAGACTGGAGACTATTACTGTAACTGAAGTAACCCAGGAATGGAAAACCAAACATCGTATGCTCTCACTGATATGTGGGAGCTAAGCTATGAGGACACAAAGGCATAAGAATGACACAGTGGACTTTGGGGACTTATCAAGGAAGACTGGGAGGGGGACAAGGGATAAAAGACTACAAATATGGTGCAGTATATACTGTTCGGGTGATGGGTGCACTAAAATCTCACAAATCAGCCGGGCATGGGATTACGCCTGTGATCTCAGCACTTTGGGAGGCCGAGGCGGACAGATCACCTGAGGTCAGGAGTTCGAGACCAGCCTGGCCAACAAGGCGAAACCCTGCCTTTACTGAAAATACAAAAATTAGCCAGGCGTGGTGGCGGGTGCCTGTAATCCCAGCTACTCTGGAGGCTGAGGTGGGAGAATCACTGAACCCAGGAAGCCAAGGATGCAATGAGCCGAGATCACGCCACTGCACTCCAGCCTGGGCAACAGAGTGAGACTCCATCTCAAAAAAATAAATAAATAAATAAAAATAAAATCGCACAAATAACTGCAAAAGAACTTACTCATGTAACCAAATATTTCCTGTACCGTGATAACCAAAGGAATACTAAAATAAAATAATAAAATAAAATAAAATAGTGAACTTTAAAATAGATGTATAATTTTAAGTATCTGATTTCAGTCCTCTTTCTTAAATTGAGTTTTCTGTTTAGGAGCACATAGGCAAGATAAACATATCCCTGTGAAACAATGTGACTGTTATCCTCCATCATGGTCCGCTCCTAGTTCCATGGTTCTTTGGACAATCTCTAAATTACATGCTCTTAGAAATACTCAAAATATTTCTGAGATCCTCCTCATGGAGAGCATTCAATTCCTCATTAAATAATTATTAATATTTATTAATAAGCATTAACTAATATTTAATTAATAATATAATTAAATAAATAAAATATATTTGGTAAGTCTCAAAATATGTGCATTAGTCTGTGTTCTCCAGAGAAAAAGAACATATATATCTCTCTCTATATGAGAGAGAGAAAAATATTTGTTATAAGGTATTAGAATACACTATAATCTGTAATGCAGGCTGTCCTAAGATGCACAGTCATGAAGCTGGACATGTAAGAGAACAGATGGTATAGTTCCAGTTCAAGTTCAAAGGACTGAGATCCATCATAGCTGGTGTCCAGAGCCACCCACATTGAGAAAGATAATATGCTTTACTCAATATACTGATAACAGTATACAGTGTTAATCTCATCCAGAAACACGCTAATGGACATACTCAGAATAACCTTTAACCAAATATCTGGCCCTTCTATGGCCCAGTCAAATTGACACATAAACTTATCCATCACAATAGGTATGTTTTTGATTCCTCTAAAATTCCTATCACTCAAATTTTTTGTTTGTGTACGTAATATATGGCCCAAAATGTTTATGGCATATTGTAGCAAGCAGGTTATGCTAAACAAAAGTTAAGTCTTTCCCCAAAATTAATAATATTTGTGTTTTTTAAAATTAGACCTAAGAGATTAAACAGGTTTGAATTTAACATTAAGAGCCCTGATCTTATAAACAAAAGTTAAGTCTTTACCAAAAAATAATATTTGTTTTATTAAATTAGACCTAAGAGATTAAACAGGTTGAATTTAAGAGCCTGCTTTTATAAAAATATCCAGCCTTAATGTAAAAGCACAGTACCTCTTATGAGGCATGAATGGTTTCTCTCTTAAGGGTAGTGAGGATATTCTATAATTTTGTCTGCCTCCTAGATGTTTGGTCTTGTAATAGATCAAATGAAACCTTCCCATACTTATTTTTGTTTGATATTTTGGTAACTGATGAAGTGCATTTAGTATAATAAAGCTGGATATTGCTAATCTTCTCATCTCAAGGAATTTAAAATATAATAACAAGATAATTTGAGATAACAAATATTAATTATATTTATAAGAAATATATAGTAAATCCTTCCTTAAAAATCTATAGATTTTTGACCTGGCACGGTGGCTCATGCCTGTAATCCCAGCACTTTGGGAAGCCGAGGAGGGCGGATCACTAGCTCAGGAGATCGAAACCATCCTGGCTAACACGGTGAAATCCCGTCTCTACTAAAAATACAAAATATTAGCCTGGCGTGGTGTTGAGAGCCTGTAGTTCCAGCTACTCAGGAGGCTGAGGCAGGAGAATAGCGTGAACCCAGAAAGCGGAGCTTGCGGTGAGCCAAGATCAAGTCACTGCACTCCAGCCTGGGCAACAGAGTGGGACTCCATCTCAAACATACATACATACATACATACATACATACATACATACATACATACATAATATCTGTAGATTTTTTGTTGGAAACCAACTGTTTTGTGGGAATTTTTAAACAAATAAATCCTTTATCCATATTGGCAATTAATTAATCCAAATTTATTAAAAACTGTTTTACTTAGAATATGTCCTAAGCTTCTCTTTCAAATGTGCTTCAAAGAAAGAGAGGCTTTTAGGTGGTAACAAAAGGTTTATATCAAAGTGAGATGAAACAATGATGATTTAAATTTACAAAAGGAAACATGTGGTATACCAGAAAAGGATTTATTTGTTAGCTAAATAATTTTTTAAAATTATATATATAATATTATCATTATATATATTATATATATAAAATATATATTTTTTTCCTTTTATTTGTGCTTTCTTTGGCAACTGAAGTGAGAGCCTCTTTCCAATTAGGCATAAATCAGACTTCATTGGCTCAACTCCACAGACTGCAAACCCAGAATCATGACTTGGTCATGATTCTCAGCCAAAGGTGTTGGTGTCAGTGTGGATTTATATTGAGGTCTTCAAGAGAACTACTAAATTTTCTACAAGATATAATGTCCCAATAGTGCAAGAGTCAGGGAAGATTAGAAATATGGCATCAGGGTTTTTACAGATGGTGTGGTCTTTACAAGAAGTTGCATTCGTGATAGACTTAAAGCTCACAGTGACCTTTGGCAAGAAAGATATAATTAGGCCTCAAGTCACAACTATCACTTCAGTCATCATTTGTACAGAGATGACTGCAGAATGTATTATGTAAATCTTAAGTAACATGTAGAGTTTTAAAACTTGGTGTTTCTGACTTTTTAAGTGGGAGATGATTTTCTCGTAATTATATTTAAGTCAGTCTTAAAAGTAACTGTAAGTTAGTAATGGGCTTTATAAGAATTCTGTTGAATTTTTAATTTTTAACATTGGTTTTACTCAAATTTTCATTGTATACTCTTTTCCATTCATCTCCTCCATTATTTTCCAAAACTACTTCTGAAGGGGAAAACACATCTAAAAAGATGGGATGAATATAAAATATTTTACTTTTACCTCTGACACTGGTAGCTCTCAGCCAAGAAAAGATTCTTAGAAATTCAGACTTTTATATCACTTTTCTACTGGCCTTCAGTTAAACTCGGGGTGACAGAGGTTACTGGTTATTTAAGAGGAGTGAGTGTATGTACTAACCAGCAGGGCCACAACCTCTACAATGTTAGATCAGCATTAATGAGTACTGTTTACAGATTTATAAACAATTTATATATTGAGAAAGAGGGAGAAGGGCATGACTAAAATGACTACAAAATTGAATAAACATCATGAACAAATAATAGTACTTTCAGATAACATTGAATAAGCAATTATATGATAATAAAGAATATCACAAAAAAATTTAATAAACCAATAATTTAAAAATTGTACAGGCATCTATGCTGAAATAATGAGAAATATTAGGATGGAAATGATGTTCTCAAAAATATAGTAAAGAGTTAACTGATTCTTTTTCAGAAATACTTTATGATATGCTAGATTTTCTCAATTTTATTCTAAGTTCTAAAATATAGATCAGAGTGCTCAGCAGCCCATGGTGATGCTGTTTTTCCCTCTCTTTTGATGTTTTTGATGTCTTTTCATGTGGCACTCTGAGAGGTTGAAAGCGAAAAATAACATGAATTTAAAATTGTGTTAAATAGTATTGATCTCTGAGTGAATTGCTTGATATCAAATTATATGTCTTACTTTCAAAAATTATTTTTTCTTCTCTATAAAACATTAGCCTGATTTTTCCTTCCCTGGGATCTATTTTGATTTTAATTGGAATGCAAATCAGTTGGTTTTCTAAGTTCTAGTGAAAATTTAAGTCCCAGTACTCAGCTGCTCTCTTTCTTTGTCTGTACTTAACCTCCTTTTCTGTGTTTGGAACACTTCTGTGCTTTATTTCTAACTCTACATGTGTAACCCCAAATCCTGTCCCTTCCTCCTCTGCTTCTACTCTTCCAAATGTTTTCTAGACAAGAGTGTCCTACAGCATTCAAACTCCTTCTGAGCTAAATCAAACTTCTCATGCGGAATGCAGAATCCAGGTTATCACACTAGTGCTGCCTGCTAAATCCATCCCACTTCCTGCTTTTTAGTGGCCTGTGGGCTAACAGAGTTTTTGTGTATTTTTAACTGGTTGAGAGAAAAAAAATCAACAGAGGAATAGTATTTCATGGTATATTCATGAAAATTATATACAACTAAATTTTAGTGTCTATAAACAAAAGTTTAATTGAAAAATCTACATGCTGAATTGTCAGCTGATTTAGTGCTACAAAGGTAGAGACCTATGCCCATGGAAACCTAACTATCTGCTATCTGGCCCTTTACAATAGATGATTGAGGACCCCTGACATTGAATACAAGGTACATGAAGGCAAGGATTTCTTTGCCTTATTTATTATTGTCTCCCAGTAGCATGGAGAGGGGGCATTGTACATGTTGACGCTAAAAAATATTTGTTCAAAGGAAAACGTAGAGACAACAAGTCTTGTTTTCTCTCTAATCTCTATTTTGTATTCCTTATCTAAACAGTATTCTAAATTATAGAACCTTTCTCTTGTTAAACTTGAAGCCTTGCTAGTTTTAGCTCTGCATTTTGTCCCACAGTTTTCCCTTCAGCCTTCCATTTCCATTGCCCTTGCTGTAGCCAGGCCTTCATTACCTCACACCAATAATGTAGTCGCTAAACACCACTGCAACCATTTGCTATTGCCATCAATCCGTGCTTCATTCTGCAGCTCTCTAATGTTCTTGTGCTAATTACTGCACAACTCACTGCACTCAGAAAGCACAAGTAAATACATTAAAAAGGGGGCGGGGGGAAGTCAGCAATGGGAGAAGAAAAGGGGACAGAGACAGAGATCTGCTAGTCTTTGAGCCCTGGCTGAGTGCTGTTCCTTGTCTCTGTTCTTCATAAAGGTGTACGTGGTAAACTCTCTAATCCCTATTTTTCAGGTGGTAAAAACTTTGGTCCAGAAAATGTGCTCCTTGCAAAACACTGTCTATCATATAAACAGATAATTTTATAATTTAAAACTAATCCTTGCTAAGGCTTTTACTTATTTTTAGTTTCTCAGAAGACAGAAATTAATGGGGACACACTCCTGATATGTGAACTACACCAATTACTGGAAGAATTACTGGCATCAGTGTGCAGAGCGATGGCTGTCAGGGGACACAGAGTTAGCAACAAACCCAGAGGGACATTGAGACATGACCTCTGGGAGGAGTGGATTGGAATATGTGTTGTGTCACACAAAGACATTCAAATCAAATGTTACACTACTGCCAGCAAAAGTCCGCCACTGCATATTCATGGACGGGACAAGTGGAAGGAAGGAAAACATGATTACACAGTCATAGGGAACCTAGAGAAAAGGTTAAAGCATTTGCCAAATGTATAAAATCCCCTGTAATTCCAATAAACAAAAATACCAAACTAATGGGAAAAGCAAACAGATACTTTCAAATAATTATGACAATCTCCTCCCTTACTTTTTATGTTCCAAATTATATTATATGTCGTTCAAGTTCTAATACATATGATTACTGTCCATTAAATTACAGTTGATTTGGTCATGTGGCCAACTTCCTTAACATCTCTATATACCTTTCAACATCAATAAAATGCTGGTGTTTAATTAACTGTTTTATAAGACATCTCCCAGTTTTTAATTCAATGATTTTGTGGGTTTTGAAGTTCTGATGTTAATGACTACTTTGATAAGAGAACAATTGTTATGGATGTGATAATGTTGGAATTCTGCATGTGAGTGTGTGTGAGTAAAAATAGCAATTAGATTATGATACATATGTATTATATTTAACATAGAACTTATTTTATCAGTTACATACACTATAATAGCATGTGATCTGTCAACCTAACTATTCTGTCAAATTCCTTCATAGTCACTTTTTCTTCTCAAATGACCAGTATTAGCAGCATTATAAGTTAATTCCTTCTGCCCACAAGATTACAGTTTAGTATATTGTAGTTGCTTTACTCCATTTAGGCTGCTTTAAAAAAATAATAAACTAGGTAACTAATAAATGACAGAAAATCTCTGTGTCACAGTTCTGGAGACTGGGAAGTCCAAGAGCAAGGTACTAGCAGATTCAATGTCTGGCGAGGGCTCACTTTCTGTTTCACAGGTAGCACCTTCAAACTGTTCTCACATGGTGGAAGGGGCAAGACAGCTCTCTGGGGTCTGCTTAATAAGGAAACTAATCTTACTTATGAGGGTTCCACCCTCCTAGGGGCTCTACCTCCTAATACTGTCACATTAATGATTACATTTCAACATATAAATTTTGGAGGTACACAAACTTTCAGACTATAGCAGTAGTCTAACCTCAGCAGATTTAACAAACACATGTAATAAAATTACTTTGTTTTTATAACATGAACAACTTTGTTTCTCCTAAGTATTCTTACTTATGCTCCTAAACAAAGTAATTATAGATAAGATTACAAATATTTAATATAATCTTCTCCTCAATATCCTGAGGGGTAGACATTTGACTGAAATATAAGATGCTTTATTTATTCTTTTGTGGTTAGGGTAGAGTCCCTTGCCTGAGTTCATGTCTAGTTTGATTCTGATGAGGTTGTAAAAGTGCTAGATTATTTATTTGTGAAACAGTTTTTAGAATAAACCCTAAAATTAATGTAATTATTCTTACCTTAGAAAAAAGCAAGCAATTTTAAAGTCACTTCTATATGTATTGTAAGTGGATAGTCTGGAAAAAGTATAAAAGATAAAAAGCCAGCAATCATCAAATACAAACATAAAATTATGTACAGCATTTTGATTAATAACAAATTCTGGTTTACATTGAAAGCAGCACTTTTTAAAAAACTACATTCTATAAACTGTTTAATAGCTATGCACATATCAAAAATGGTAAATGCATTAATGAATTATTTACCTCTCTGTATCTAAATGCCACCTCTTAAGAGGTAAGCACTTTTGAATTAAGTTATGTCAACTTTTTACCCCTCAGAAGTAAATGCTTTAAAACAAAAAATTTAATGAGATGTTTTATGGGGCTTATTTAGTTTATTAATGGATTCTGGTTTTGTGTGTGAGCTGAACACTTGCAGTTTAGTCTAAGAGGCAGACATAATAAAAAATTTCAAATCAGCAGGGTAGGTGCTGTCATAAGCCCAGTTCTCTAAAGGCACAGTGAGGCACACCTAAACCAGCTGAAAGAAAAGTTGGTTTGCTATGTGTTGTTTGTCTGTTTTTCAGATTCTAATTTATTCCTAAAGATAGAATGTTGTCTGAAGCTATCTTGTTTAATCAAGCATTCCCACCTGTGAGGCTGTGTGAACAGAAGGTGGGTATCAGAATAACTGCTACATTTTTCATTCCACAAACAACTGGCCTCTTCGCAACTTCTAATCCAGTCGATCCTAACTCACTCCAGGGATATGCACTTTGCCAAAATCTTTCTATGTGTTTTTAATAGGATAGCCCCTAGCTGAGAATCGTTACCCTATACTTGAAATGCAGAAAGAAAATGCCTTGGATTTGAAGGATAGAAAATTATTTGCTGTTTATGCTCTAAGGCATAAAGCTAATAGTATCCATTCATTTATCCTTTCTTTTAATACACTATGTGCTGGAAACTATGCTCTGGCCTCATTTTGTGCTGTCTTACACAGCACTTACCTAGAAGGGGAAAGCTAATTATTTGCCTACCTCTCTCCTCAAGTTGTCTTTGCTGGTGTCACTTTTCTCCAACATTTGCACACTTTCTGTTCAAATAGTGCTTATTTACCTAGTACACAAGCAAGTTTAAGAAAAGATAAACATTCAATAGTGAGATTAAACCTGTAGTCATAAGGTACTCATATGACTCCCACCCCTGACTGTGGATGCAGCGACAAAGCGGCAAAGAGGCTGGCTCAGGCCGTATGGCAATTTGCAGAATGTCACCATAGCCTCTGTGCACACCACGCACTGTCCATACTCAGGAAGCCAACTGATCTCAACTCCACAACCACCTTGACTCTCTGGGGGATAGTGAGTGACAGCCCTCAAAAATATGGAGATTTCACATTCTGTGCACGTCCCCACCTTCAATTATTTAGTGAGATCATTTGCCATCCAAACAACAACAACAACAAAATCACTTTTATTTTCCACCAATATGGAAAAACTTCAGGTTTCTGTATTAAACTCATCATTCCTGCTCAAAGGACAAAGGTTGGAAATTTTTGTTTTGTGTACACAGGGTATTTGTAAAGGGTGAGGTGCATATACTTTTGCATTATGACCTGGTTTTGCCAGTTAACACACTAACAACCCTGCCCAGAGTTTAATGCAAATTTTCCTTCTTATGAACTCATTTGTTGTCAGTTAAGATAAAATATCTCTTAGAACCTGTAGAAAAGTAGATTCTCAATTATTGGGCCCATATTAAATAATTCCGCTAATTAATAGTAGTTTCCTAAAGTGTTAATTGCATTACAATAAACATGTCATGTACTACAGTTACTAGAAAGATCTCTGCCTCAAGAATAAGAGAAATATATTAGATCATATTGCTATGCAATTTTTCTTGCTGACAGGGGCCATTTTTCAGGCACAGTACTACATGTAGAACAGCAACATAATGGGAGGAGAGAACAGATGCTAAAATTCAGTCAGACATAAATCTCTTTCACTTTATCTTCTTTACAATACAGAGATGACAAGAAGAAAAACAAATAGGTAAGAGAATAAACATAAATGATGGGTGTTTCAAGGGAATTTAATACCCCAATATTGAGATCATATATATGTTACAAGATTGACACCTGGGAAAACAAATGGTGTTTAGTGTAATAAGATGACAATAATTAAATATCTGGCCTTTTCTTTCTCCAAATATCAACATGTAACAAGCACAGGAATAAAATGATACTTTTCTATTTCTGTTAACGTCTTTAGACATGCAATTATTCAAGTTCCTGTCTAGATATTCATTCATGTAATTGATGCACTGGAAAATCTTTTCATTCAGTATATCAGTTGGAATTTATCATATACTTCATACTGGACTATTAGATCACAATACCAAAGGTCGCAAGATATAACCTTGCTTTCTGCATGAACCCTTGTTTCAATACCCTGTTCTACACTGATCTTTCTCTCCTCTGAATTCTGATTAAAATTATAATCATTAATCACACAACTGAGCCCAAGTTAATTCCTATTTTATTTGGATGTAGCTTTCACTCTCCAACAACCTTTAACTTCCCATGCTGTTGGAAGCAGGTATTCATTTCAAACCATTTTTTAATTTAATACTTCCTTAATATCTAAAACAATGGAGAATGCATGTCAATGTGACGGCATCCTTAAGGTGTCATTGCACCAGCCAGAAACCTCTGTGGCCAGTGGCACCTTTGCCTGAATTTTGCTGTGGATCACTGGGTTCATTCCGCCCACTCAGCCTGGCAGGCTGCACTGGGCTCCCACTATTGGCCCAGATCGACACCTGCCAAGGGCAAGCCAGGAGCAGAGTGGCAAGGGGTGTGTGGGCAAACATGGGGTCCAGCCACTGCATGCAGCCAGGCATGCCAGCTGTAGTGCGGTGGGCACCTTCAGGCCACAGCATGGGGCAAAGGCATGGGGCACCAGCTCCCTGCAAAGCTGTGGCTGGATCAGGTAATAAGCAGCTTCTGTGACTGGCACCGGGAAACGCAGTGGCGTCCAGAGTCTTGGAGATGTCAAGGACTGCAGAGCCGTACGGAGGGTGTCACAGCCATGACTTGAGGAGCTCCTAGGTCTGGGCTCCTTGAAGGGCTACAGCTCTTCTGGCCTTCTCTCTTCTCTCCTTCTTGTTTTTGACATGTTGACCAGGTTGGTCTCAAACTCCTGGGCTCAAGTGATCCTCTCACCTCGGCCTCTCAAAGTGCTGGGATTACAGACATAAGCCATCATGCCTGGCCACATCTACTTAATTATTTCAGTATTGGCTCTCTCGCTCTCTGTTTCTCTCTCTCTCTCTCTCTCTCTATATATATATATACACACATACACACACATATCTGCATATATACACACAAACATACACATATTTATATGTGTACACATACATATTTATATATACACATATATATTTACATATATACATATATATCTACAAGGGAAGTAAATATATGTGTGTGTATATATATACACATAAATATATACACACATAAATACACACATATATATTTATAATGTGTTGATATATATAATTGTTCATAGGTCAATGTGATTAAAATTATATCCTGTATCTAGAGACTCAGAGTTTCAGTTCTGCAAGAAGAAGAGTTCTGGAGATGGATGATGGTGATCTTTGTACAACGATGTAAACACATTTAATGCTACTGAACTATACACTTAGAATGATTACGTGGTATATTTTATATTATATGTACTTTATCACAATTAAAGACAAACAATAAATGATGAGTTTAGACATTTCAATTCAGGGATATCTAAAAGTCTGGTCTCTCTCACACAGCTCTATAATACCTGGCTTTGAAGAAAGACTGCATCAGGCTCCAAATGAGTTTAAGTTACGTGTATCTCAGTATCTCCAATATGTTAAGAATTTTGAACATCATTTTGTTTGACTGAGGAAACACAATTAAACATGGTTATTAGAACAGACAGACCCCACAATTGTTCCGCTTACAGTTTTTTGACTTTACCATGGACTGAAAGCCACATGCATTCAGTAGAAACTCTACTATGATGTTAGATAGGTTAGGTATATTACATGCATTATAACTTATTTTTAATTTATAATGAGTTCATCAAAATGCAATCTCATCAAAAATTGAGGAGCATCTGTATCTGTATACAATGTCTATAATTATTTTTGGAAAAAGTCAATCAAATTGGTTGTAAATTAAGTTTCTAATCTTTTCTTCCTTGGAAAATTTCTAAAAAAGGCTATGATATAATAGCTAGATTCCGTTTCATTTTGAAGGACATTAAATCCAAAATTTTAATTTCTGTATATCATGATCCCTTGGAAAGTCTCCATTTTCTTCCCTCCCCTCCCGTCCCCTCCTATACCCTCTCCTCCGGTCCTCTACCTTCCCCTCCCCTCCCCTCCCCTCCTCTCCCCTCTCCTCCCTTCTATTTCCCTCTCTTCCCTTCTATTTCCCTCTTTTCCTTCCAAATAGCCTTAACATGAGTTGTTATTGTTTTTCCTGGACATGCTTGGCCAGGAATAGCAGTTGGCTTCCAAATTGCCAGTTACAATAGTTACATGCCCTTGAGTAGTCTGAAATTAATAAGAGTATATTTTAATATGATTTTTTAGCAGAAAATAATATAGTAATAATAACAAAACAAAACATAAAACAACCTGGTTTTTGCTTAAGTATTCAGGGAGACTCATTTCATCAAGGAACTGAAAATTCAAGTTTAGTTGGCTCCTTTCTTCAGCATTCCAGTTTTTTCTCATTTGCTAATTTCATCATTTGGTTGTATTTCCCAGGCGTGTACTAAAAGACAGCAGTAGTAGCAGACTTCATCAACATCAACCACATTGTGCAGAAGGAGACTGTCTATATGCCTAAATCTTTAGACAATGTCCTAAACTTCATTCTGAAATGATCATCGCTGCTTTGTAAATGCTGTGAGCATAACAACTTAGCCCTGCATTAACTGCAGCAATCACAGTGGCCATCTAAATAATCTTATAATGGTTATCTTTGACCAGTTTAGACTTACTCCTGTAGTTATGTATGAAGTCAGTAGCTGTTAATAGGGAAGCAGTGAAATCTTATTAGTAGATAGCCATTAAGGCCATTACAGATGATTCCATGTCACAGTATTTGTGGCACAGAGTGTAATACCAGAGAAGTGATGGAAAAAACGAGTCCAAGAATGGAATCAGAATTACAATATATTTGGCCAAAAATAAGATATAGGAGCAGATTCGAATTAACAGGGAGCAACCTAGGGACCAGCCCAAAGCGTCTATATCTAAGGCGATCAGGTGATTGCTTGAGCTTCACTGAAGGCCCACTCTTGTATTTTATTTTATTATTTTATTTTATTTTATTTTACTTTACTTTTTACTTTACTATTTTATTTTATTTTATTTTATTTTATTTTATGAGACAGAGTCTCGCTTTGTCGCCCAGGCTGGAGTGCAGTGGCATGATCTCGGCTCACTACAAGCTCCGCCTCCTGGGTTCACACCATTCTCCTGCCTCAGCCTCCCCAGTAGCTGGGACTACAGGCACCTGTCACCACGTCCAACTATTTTTTGGTTTATTTAGTAGAGACAGAGTTTCACCGTGTGAGCCAGGATGATCTCGATCTCCTGACCTCCTAATCCACCTGCCTCGGCCTCCCAAAATGCTGGGATTACAGGCGTGAGTCACTGCGCCCGGCCTGAAGGCCCACTCTTTGACAGTGCAGAGCAGAAGAACATTATACATGGGAGTCACTGTATTCATTCATTCATTCAGGCAGCAAATATTTATGGAGTTCTCACTATGATCCAGTCCTTAGTGATAAAACAGCAAATAAAACAAGTTCCCTGCCTTTGGCACATACACAAGAAAACACAAAATAAGAGAGAAAGAACAAAAGTGGCTGTCAGGAATGTACCTTGCTATATTTTATGTGGGATGGTTTGGTATGGCTTTACTAAGAAAAATATATTTGCACAAAAACATGATGAAAGCACTCAAAACAGTGTGAGTATCAGATACAAAAACCACTATAGCTCCCACTATAGTGGGAGCTTGCTGAACATTCCAAAAAATTAGCAAGGTCACACTACGGTTGAGAGAAGATTGGGTAAGGGAAAAAACAGTAGTAAACCATGCCATAGAGGTAGCATGGCCAGAACTCACAATGTTTTCTAGGCTGTAGCAAAGACTTTGGCTTTTACTTTTTGGGTGACATGGTCAGTCTTTGAAGGCTTTCCAGAAAGAAGAGCAATGTCATCTGATTTATGTATAAAATAATATTTTCACAGATGGGTTGAGAATATATTATAAGAAGCAAAGAAATAAGGTAGAAGCCTGTGTAAGTAATCTAGGTGAAAGATGAATGAAGATGGTGTGGATAAGAGTGGTAACCATGAAGATAATAAAGAAAAAGTTGAATTTTGCCTATTGGTGATAGAATAGACAGAATTTGCTATTGGATTTGGATGTGGAATATGAGAGCAAAATGGTATGAAGGAAAACTCCAAGTGTGGCCTGAGCAACTAAAAGATCAAGTTCAGTATAGGATATGTCAAGTTTGTCATAAGTGTTAGATATATGCATGAAAATATTAATTAGTCAGTTGGATAAACACATTTGTGGAGCTCACAATAATCAAGTAGAGACTTTGAAGGCATAGACATGGGGTTGGCATATAGAGCTGTTATTTTGCATGACAGTACCAAGTGCATAATTGTAGGAGGAACAAAAAAGGTAACCAGAGTCCTGAGTCTGAGACTCTTCAACTTGCACAGCTCTGGGAGATGAAAAGCAATTGGCAGAGGAGGAGGGGTAGAGTATGGGGAAGACTGAAACAAAAATACAATGAAAATAATATCTCAATAAGGAAAGGTCATCCATTTCAAATACTACTGATGGTTCAACTAGGATGAGAACTGGGACTCGATCAATGGATTTTGCCATGTAGAAATCATTGTAGACTTTGATAAAAGTGCTTCATTAGAGCAGTGGTAGTGGTAAAAACCTAGTTGGGATGGCTTTCAAGTGAGAATTATAAGCAAAGTTGGAAATATTAAGTATTAATAATATATACATGGATTTTTACAGTAAAAAGAAGAAAGAGGATGTGAGGCCAATATAAAATTGTGTTTGTTTTTATATGACATATAATAGGATATTTGTATGCCAATACAATAGTAAAGGATTAATGTAGAGAGAAAAAGAGAGAGGGAGAGAGAAGAGGAAGAGAGGGGGGGAGTATTAAATATTGCTGAAACAATGTCCTTCTATACTTGGATGACAAGAGGAATGTGTTGTAGAAAGCAAGGAAAGGGCATGCACTTGGCTAGAAGCTCATGGGATTCATCCATCAGTGTGTTTTTAATTTAAGAAACATGCAGCCATTCACATTAAATGTTAGAATATAAAGATGACCTCCATTACAAAGAGCTTTTAATTTATAATTTAATACATTCAATACAAAAATATTTCATAATGTAATTTATTTAACACAAATGGTAAAATGCCTGAGTGTAAGAAGCTATTTTTAAGGGGATAAAATTAAATATGAGTGACATATACTCATACAATACTGAAAGAATAAAACATAAAATGATTAATTAATAAAAACAAATCCAACAGGATTTGAACAAAGCTAAATAGACCGTTAAATGTTCAATCAAAAAAGGAAACTGACATTATTTTATTCATGTGGGAGACTCCTCATGAATAACAGAAAAGATTTTGTATATTAGGCATAAAAAATGGTACATATAAAAGCTATTGAACTCAAGCTAGTTCCCATTTGGTCCTTTGACCTACTTGAAAGAAAATATAGGCATTAGCTTTGCCACATATTCTTGAATACCAAGGCACAGCAAAATAAAATACACTAAAAATTTAGCCCTTTAATTACCCACAGCTACTGTCATTAGTCACTTACTTGGCTTGTAGCTACACAATACATGCCTACAAAGTAGAGTAAAATACATAAAAAGTACAGTATAGTTTATTTACAATACAATTCCAATAGACAGAATTTAGAGTGAACTTAGAATAAGATAATGGTGATTGTAGCAATAGCACAAGTTTAAAATTAAAAAGATCTAGATTTGAATTCAGGTTCTACCCCTTACTAGTTATGTGGTCTTACACAATGTCCTTTAACAAACTTTTAGAATCTTTTGCTTCTTTAACTTTAAAAGAGAAATAAAACTACCTCACAGAGTGGTTGCAAAAATTAAATAGGATGAAATGATGGACTAAGTACAAGCACTAGCATATACTAAGAAATACATTAATGCTAGCCATGTTATGGACAACGGGGAGCTATTACTCTGAGTACTTAGCCATAGATCCATTATTACCCTCCATGCATAGTAGAAAAACTGGAGCATAGCTTTTAAATTTTGTTCCAACTCTAAAAGTACATAAACCTCCTACATTAGAAAGTACTTCATGAAGAAATATATTGGCCAATTTTCCCTATGGCTCCTGATAGACAGTAAATCCCACAAATCTAATGTACTGCTTGAAGACTGTGAATGTTTTTTTTAAAAGATGTTCTATATTCAAGATAGAAAATTATCTACTAAGTAACATGACAGTCAAAGGACCACATTAAATTTATAAATTAACTTAAAAGGACAAATTCCCAAAGAAAACAATACAGACTATATTTTCATTCCAGCCAAGGATTATATGGATAAACAAGGCCTACACTTACTAGACATCAGGAAAAAGAAAAAAAAAACAAAAAAAAAAAACCTCTTTGACTCTGTTTTATAATAAAGAGAAAAAGGATTTATTGGTATTTCACACAGAAATAATCAGTTTAGCGAGCGTTCTCAAAATTTAAATAAAGACACGAAATATGCCTAAGTGTCTTTACTAAGCTAATCCTTAAAACCAGTAAAAAATTGGTTGAAAAATCTTCTAACAATTTGAATCCTTATTCTAAATAAATTACTATGTTTTATCTTATGTCATTACAAATTTAAGAAAAATGAGATTTTTTATTTGAGAATCTTGAATTCTCAAGATTATTATTTCTCTTAAATTTATAATGACATAAAAAATATAGGGGAGAAACTGAGGAATTAATATTAAGTTCCTAATTTGTAATCCTCATAATTATTAATAGAATTATAAATTTCATTGTAAGAATTAAGGAATTGGACCTAGAGTGGTTAAGCCATTGCTGCTGAGTAAACATGTGACCTGCCCAGGCTCATCTCCTGATGTGCATGGCTATAAATTTTGTGCTCCTTCTGTTGCACCAGCTACCTCTCAATAGTAAAAGTAACAACGAATGTTGGCAACTTCTAGCACTGCATGAAGCAGTTGTTAATATTCCATGGAAGTGATCAGGGACTAGTTTAAGAATTTAGTTAACTCTTTGTACAGGAAAATGCACAAAAACTTGCAATTTTGCATAAGATATCATGAACCCCTTGATGCTCTAAAACGCATGACATGAACCCCTTGATGCTCTAAAATGCATGATAGGTGAGAAATCACAGTTTTAAGGATTGTTTTATAAGTCTGATTCTCTTTACTCTTTTCAACAACGCTGTGAGGAAGGAACATGCTATTATGCTTATCTACCAATGAGGAAACTGAGGCAAAATATTAAGTGATTGACTTACCTTCTTCACACAGTAGAAACTTGTTGAGCCAGGACCTTAACACGAGTACTATGACTACACATCCTTTGCTCTTTCATGCACATCAGGGTATCTGGCATGCATGAAATTAATTTATTAGTAACTACCTTTTACTGTAAGAAGATTATCAGGATTATTTTTCCAAGATTTTCTAGAAAGAAATATCTTCAAAAGTCTTTTTTGTTCTTTCATTACATATTTCTGCCTGGATGGTGAAATGTTTTCTAAATGAGCCAATTGTCTGCAGCTAGCTAAATGGGGCAGTAGCCATCCAAATGTAGACAGAGCAATGCACACTCCATCTTCATCCTATAAGAGGAAAATTGCATGGGCTATGAAGTGGTAAATGTTGCAGTAAAATGAAAAGAAAGTGATGACAAAAGAAGGAGTGACAACAGTTTTCAGCAAAACATTTATTATTTTCAGAAGAAAAATTTCAGGGGTCTAGAAATATTTCATCAACTAAGTTGACTACATTTCATTTAAATAAAATATTTAGTTTCCAATATGAAATAGCTGTTGTGTCAGTCACATCCCAGCATGTGTAATAGGGAAGAATATTGGGAAAATTTGAATGTGTACAAAAATTAGACAAGAAAAATTAACGATCAAGAAATATCTGCAAAAGACATATAACTGATATTACCATGAATAAATAGTGTAGTTTTACTTTGATTCCATGACAATATCACTGCAATTTAATTGTGCTATTGTGGAAAGAGAAATTATCTAAATAAGCAAGAAAAAATACACTTATAAGAAAAGTTCAAATTATTAATATTTTAAAGTACTGAAGTGCTACAGATACTATTTGCAAGAGTTTTAATGGAATTCAGAATGCCAGTTCTTGTTGACATATCTCAAATTATCCAATTATCTCTATCATTTCTGCCAACTCAGAGGTCCAAGTTACTATCATCTTTGGCCCAGGCTAGGCAATATCATCCTAATTAGTCTCCTGGCCTCCAACTTCAGCATCCTTCAATTTATACTGCAGACAGTTATCTTTTCAAAATGCAAATATAATCAGATCTGTTCATTCTAAAACCCTAAACTGGTTTCCAACTCTTGAAGAAAAAGACCTAAATCCTCAACATGGCCTATCAGGCTCTGCAGCTTCCCTCTATCTTCCCATTCTCATCTCAGACACACCCTGTTCATTGCTAGCTAGAATTGCCTTTTTCAAGGGCCTAAGATGTCATGTTCCTTCCCATTCCAGGACCGATGAAGAGTCTGTGCCCTTTTCTTGACACACTGTTTCATGACTTCCCTCCAGCCACTATACGTAATTAACAATTATTGGGCCAGACGTGGTGGCTCACTCCTGCAATCCCAGCATTTTGGGAAGCCAAGGCAGGCAGATCACTTGAGCTCAGGAGTTCAAGACTAGCCCGGCCAATATGGTGAAACCCTGTCTCTACTAAAAGACAAACAAACTTTAGCCAGTGTGGTGGCACGCTTGTAATCCTAACTATTCAGGAGGCTGAGGCAGGAGAATTGCTTGACTCCTCCGAGACACGGAGGTTGCAGTGAGCAGAGATCGCACCACTGCACTCCAGCCTGGGAGACAGAGCAAACCTCCGTCTAAAAAACAAACAAACGACAAACAAACAAAAAACCAAAACCCCACAAAACAATTATTGATCCTTCAGATCTCACAAGAAACATAATTCTCCTAGGGACGTTTTCGTTTCACCCCAGAATAACCACTTTCTTGTTGTTATTTCTGTTGTTACATGCTGCTATAGATTCATGTTCTTCTCCACCATGCTCCTATGGATTCATGTTCTTCTCCACCAAGTGTGCACTTCAGTTTGTAATTTTCACTTGAAGATTATTTTACTAATGCCTGTCTCCCATCTCTTCAGCAAATTAAAAGCCTCCTAAGATCCTAACACCTGTGACTATGTCTATGTTTGTTCACCATTATATGCACACCTTGAGTCATAATATTGGGCACACTGCAGGCATTCAGGAGATAGTTGATTGAAAAATGATAGAAAATTTTAACAAAAAATGATATTAGATACAAAATGTCGTAAATAATATTTTTGTTTGTTTTTAAAATGTGGGTTTATATTTATATAAATATCTCTGTATTCCTTACTCTATTGTGATTATATTCCAAGAAATGTGGGGAATATTTTTCCAGTGTCTCTCATAAACAGATGCCACTACCAACTGGGAATTCCTGAATGCACAGACTGAGTCACAAAACTCCCCTTTGTAGGGAAAAGAAAGAGAGATCAGACTGTTACTGTGTCTATGTAGAAAAGGAAGACATAAGAAACTCCATTTTGACCTGTACCCTAAACAATTGTTTTGCCCTGAGATGCTGTTAATCTGTAACTTTAGCCCCAACCTTGAGCTCACAGAAACATGTGTTGTATGGAATCAAGTTTAAGGGATCTAGGACTGTGCAAGATGTGCCTTGCTAACAAAATGTTTACGGGCAATATGTTTGGTAAAAGTCATCGCCATTCTCCATTCTTGATAAACCAGGGGCACAACGCACTGAGGAAAGCTGCAGGGACCTCTGCACTTTAAATCCAGGTATTGTCCAAAGTTTCTCCCCATGTGATAGCCTGAGATATGGCCTCGTGGGACGGGAAAGACCTGTCTGTCCCTCAGCCCCACACCCGTGAAGGGTCTGTGCTGAGGAGGATTAGTAAAAGAGGAAAGCCTCTCGCAGTTGAGATAAGAGGAAGGCCTCTTTCTCCTGCCTGCCCCTGGGAACTGAATGTCTCAGTATAAAACCCGATTGCACATTTGTTCTATTCTGAAATAGGAGGAAAATCCGCCCTGTGGCGGGAGGTGAGACATATTGTCAGCAATGCTGCTCTGTTACTCTTTACTCCACTGAGATGTTTGGGTGGAGAGAAGCATAAATCTGGCCTATGTGCACATCCAGGCATAGTAACTTCCCTTGAACTTATTTGTGACACAGATTCCTTTGCTCACATGTTTTCTTGCTGACCTTCTCCCCACTATCACCCTGCTTTCCTATTGCATCCCTCTTGCTGAGATAGTGAAAATAGTAACCAATAAATACCGAGGGAACTCAGAGACTGGTGCCGGTGCAGGTCCTCTGTATGCTGAGCACTGGTCTCCTGGGCCCGCTGTTCTTTCTTTCTCCTTTGTCTCTGTGTCTTATTTCTTTTCTTAGTCTCTCGTCGCACCTGATGAGATATACCCCCAGGTGTGGAGGGGCAGGCCACCCCTTCACCCTTATCGCAGGCAAAGTGAACAGAGAATTCAGACTTTGCTTTGTACCTCTTCAGGAATGAAACTGAGTGAGACGTTTCCTCTGGTCATTAAATCCAGTGCCCCTTTTCCTTAAAGAAACTGCTGATGCTAAACTTGGGATGTCATTTATCTTTGTTTTCAAAAGTCAGCCCTCAAAATTCAGAGCCCCTGGTATCCTTCATGTCTTGTTCCCAAGTGTCTTGGCATGTTCTTGAGCCCGGTCTATCCCAACCGTTTTTATTCTCTCAACTCCACTCTCCACAGTTGTGTCTCTCCATCATCTATCACCTCCATTATGTCAGAGAATTTTTTCTTTACATCTATTTATTAACTGAAGACTGGCTCCATTCAAAAAATAATAACTTTTCTCCAGGACTTTCAGGCTCCCCACTTATGCTAATTCAAACAGTATGATATACTAAGTCATAGATTTTTCCTTCAGTCTACTGGGGTTTTAAACCAAATACACTTAATAAATCCTTCACCTTGAGAACCTGAATGAGGTAATCTATGTACAGTTTTTAGCACAGTTCCTAGAACATAGGATTAGCAATCAAACATTGTGGAATAATACTATCATTCCAGACCATTACTACCCCTCCCTTTCTATTATCAATGTAAAAATGAAAGATAAAACCTGATCCATTAAAGTCCACATAATTTGGATATAATATACTGTTTCTTCGCTCTTTGCTTTCAGCCGCAGGTGTTGTGATCATTATCTCATTTATTGAACACTTAGCATATGCCTCTGTCTACCTCCTACCTTTATTTGTTAAATGACTTCGATATCCCATTGGTTAATCCAGCCCAATAATTTAGCTTCTCATTTCATTGATGCATTCATCTTTAGGATTTATTCTTCCTCAAATTATACTTCATTCCTGTTTTCATGCAGGAATTCACTCCTGGCATTTATCAGAGAATTAATGTTTTACTACATCTCTCAATGAATTTAAAAAATGGGAAAATGTATTGTAATCTCTTGAAAAGATTAAAACATATTAGTCAACCTAGAAATATTTCTCTTTGAAGATATTCACGGACATAAGGGCAAATGCAAACATAGGAAACACTAACATATGGAATCCAACTTTCACGTTTTCAGGAACCAGTATAAAAGCATGTAGGGGAGAAATGATCATGATCAAATCATTCGGTCTAGTTTGTAGGTGTTGTCATGTTGTAATTGTGCTTCATGGCAGTGTCTACTACATGGCACTGCTACTTCATGGCAATGAGTCATCTCTGCAAAGAAAATACATATTAATGGATTTCTGACTACTTTTTATGACGTAGAAAGCAGAAATAGCATCATATCAATTCCAATAACAAGAAAAAATGAACAACCTAAAAATCATAACATTGTTAATTCATCTGACCTGAGTTTGCAGGTTACTAAAATTCTACCAGAACATTCCTGATACACTCGTTAATGACATTTATTGTATATACATCACCATTGCCTTTGTTAAACCTCTTTAAAATCCTGTTTTGAGACAGTTTCCTTTTGGCTTCCTTTTCCTTTTGGCTTCACTGGTAAACAGAGATCCCTCATAGTAACAACCCAATTCAATTTAAAGCAATATCCTTTAAAGAGGTAAGATAATTATTTCAATTTGAAACAATGTAAGTAAACTCTTCTTTTAGTACTTTCATCTCTTCTGACACTTGTTCTCAATTCCCATGCAGAGGCATTCTCCTTTACCCATGCCACTAAATATTAGATTTTTTTTCAAGGTTTATACCAGGGTCTCTTCCCTTCTCATTGTACACATTCTCCTTAATCTATTTTGTTTTTCTCATAGGTGACTTCTAATCTCTCTAGTTCTTTATTTAATAGTACCATACTTCATGTTAAATTCCTACTTGGCATGTCCTCGTAATGATCTCAACTTTAATATGTGCAAAATCAAACACCCTCTATCAATCTTCTGAACTTCTTGCAAAACTTGCCCTTCTTTGTCACCACCATCTGTTCAGTTGTGAATTCTAGAAATGTAAGATTTTTTATTAATCATCTAAACTATCTCATTTAGTAGTTTTTTACCTCTGAGATATATCTAAATTCACTCTTTGCACTATAGTTTATACCACACCACTTAATCTTGATTCAATACTACAATACTTCAAAATCGAATGTGTCCTTCTCCTAAGCACCTAGTATTCATGATGGCATCAGACATTCCGGAATACATACACTGTACATTGAAAATAGGCATTAAAAACTCAGTAGTAAAAAACAGGGTTATACTGAAGACTGGTAAACAGAGGTCCCTCATAGTAACAACCCAATTCAATTTAAAGCAATATCCTTTAAAGAGGTAAGATAATTATTTCAATTTGAAACAATGTAAGTCATAAATTTCTAATTAAGTAACAGGCTTGGGAAAGGATGAGGAAACTAACTTTTAACAATATAAATTGGAACACATTTTCTATAGTATAAAATTAATATTCTTCACCAGATTATCACTTATGTCACCACATCTTGTTCCCCTCTCCCTTTTTAAAGTTGGTGTATAATTTACACACAATAAAATGAATTAGTCTTAAGTACATAGCTCAATAATTTTTGTTGAATGTACACATTCATCAAAATATAGAAGAATTCCAACATGCCATACATGTCTGAGTGCCCTTTCCTATTGATTATGCCACCCCCAGGTGCAACTACAAATCTGATTTCAATCATCATCATTTGGTTTTTCCTGTTCTAGAGTTTATATAAATGGAATCAACAGTATGTACTTTTTTGTATCTGACTTCTTTGCTCAATACAGTATTTATTGCTCAGTAGTATATCAACATATGAATACCCACATCATGTGCATTTATTCATCCAAGAAAATAAATTCTATTGTCTCAAATCTTGTCACTGTTAAGAATAAGTCTTATGTATCTGTTTTCTTAAAAGTCTTTCTAACGACGTATGCTAGCATTACTCATTTTATTGCTCAAAGATCAGATTATTTTTAACTTTACGCAAAGCTTGCAAAAAGTTTTCCAAGGTAGTTTCACTATTTCACCTACTCATGAACATTATGTCAGAGCTCCAATCTCTTCATATCCTTAGCATCTCTTGCTATTGTCTTCCTTTTGTTTAGGCATTGTTATGCATGCGTAGTGATATTACGTATCACCTTTAGTAATGTGCCTTCTTTTAAATTCAACTTTTATTTTAGATACAGGGGTACATGTACAGGTTTGTTACATGGGATATTTCATGATACTGAGGTTTGGGGTACAGATCCAATCATCCAGGCAGTGAGTAAAGTACCGGATAGGTAGTTTTTCAACCTTCACCCTCCTCTCTCACTTTCCTCTGTAGTAATCTGCAAAGTCTATTCCCATATTTATGTCCATGCATGTTCAATATATAGCTCCCACTTATAAGGGAGAATATGCAGTATTTGGTTGTCTGTTTCTTTTCTGTTTCTTTGTTATATGTTTAGGATTATGGCCTCCAGTTGCAACCATGTGACTGCAAAGGACGTGATTTCATTCTTT
Organism: Macaca mulatta; assembly: GCF_049350105.2. Taxonomy (NCBI): domain Eukaryota; kingdom Metazoa; phylum Chordata; class Mammalia; order Primates; family Cercopithecidae; genus Macaca; species Macaca mulatta. The sequence goes on from NC_133410.1 coordinate 171,015,504, forward strand.
TTATGGCTACATAGTATTCAATAGTGTATATTTACCACATTTTCTTTATCCAGTCCACCGTTGATGGGCACTTAAGTTGATTCCATCTCTTTGCTGCTGTGAAGAGCACAGTGATGAACGAACAAGTGCATGTGTTTTTTTTTAGGAGAATGATTTATTTTTCTTTGAGTATACACTGAGTAATGGAACTGCTGAATCAAATGGTAGCTCTGTTTTAAGTTCTTTGAGAAATCTCCAGACTGTTTCCCACAGTGGATGGACTAATTTATATTCCCACCGACAATGTATAAGCATTTCCTTTTCTCTGCAACTTCATCAGCATCTGTTGTTTTTGACATTTTTAATAATAGCCATCGTGACTGGTGTGAGATAGTATCTCATTGCAGTTTTGATTTGCATGTCTCTGGTGATGCTGAGCATTATTTCTTATGCTTTTCGGCTACTTGCTTGTTTTCTTTTGAAAAGTGTTTGTTCATGTCCTTTGCCCATTTTTAATCGGGTTGTTTTTTGCTTGCTTACTTCTGTAAGTTCCTTATAGATTCTGGATATTAGACATTTATTGGACGCATGGTTTATAAACATCTTCTCCTATTCTGTAGGTTGTCTGTTTTTTCTGTTGCTAGTTTCTTTTGTTTTGCAGGAGGTCTTTAGTTTAATTAGGTCCCACTTGTCTATTTTTCATTTTGTTGCAATTGCTTTTAGGGACTTAGCCAAAAATTATTTGCCAAAGTTGATGTCAAGAAGAGTATTTCTGGCCAGGTGCAGTGGCTCATGCCTGCAATCCCAGCACTTTGGGAGACCGAAATGGATAGATCACCTGAGGTCAGGAGCTCAAGACCATCCTGGCCAACATTACAAAACACCATCTCTACTAAAAATACAAAAACTAGCTGGGTATGGTGGCGTGCGCCTGTAATCCCAGCTACTAAGGAGGCTGAGGCAAGAGAATCACTTGAACCCAGGAGGCGGAGGTGGCACTGAGCCAAGATTGTACCATTGCACTCCACCCTGGGTAACAAGGGTGATACTCCTTCTCAAAAAAAAAAAAAAAAATACACACACACACACACACACACACACACACATATACACACATATATACATATATATATAGCATCTCTCTATGATTTTTGTAATTGGAGATCTTACATTTAAATATTTAATCCACCTTGAGTTATTTTTTGTTTATGTTGAAAGGTAAGGATCCAGCTTCAATTTTCTGCATATGGCTAGCCAGTTATCCCAGCACCATTTATTGAATAGGGAGTATTTAATAAAATTAATAAAGAAAATTCAATTCCTTTCCCCATTGCTTGCTTTTGCCAGCCATATTAAAGATCAGATGGTTGTAACTATGCAGTTTTATTTCTGAGTTTTCTATTCTGTTTCACTATGTATTTGTCTTTGTACCAATAGTATGTTGTTTTGGTTACTGTAGCCTTAAGTATAGTTTGAAATCAGATAGTATTATGTCTCTGGATTTGTTCTTTTTGCTTAGAATTGCTTTGTCTATTGAGGCTCTTTTTTGGTTCCATATGAGTTTTAGAATAGTATTTTACAGTGGTGTGAAGAATGGCATTGGTAGTTTGATAGGAATAGCATTGAGTCTGTAAATTCAGATTCAGTTCAGGCCATTTTTTTGATATTGGTTGTTCCAATTCATGAGCATGAATAGTTTTTCCATTTACTTGTGTCATCTCTGATTTCTTTTAGCAGTGTTTGGTAGTTCTTCTTGTAGAGCTCTTCCATTTCCTTAGTTAGCTGGACTCCTAGGCATTTCATTTTCTTTGTGGCTATTGTAGGTAAGATTCTTTGTTTCACTCTCAGCCTTGATGTTGTTGGTGTATGGAAATGCCACTGATCATTGTACTTTGATTTTGTATCCTGAAACTGTACTAAAGTTCTTTTTCAGTTCTAGGAGTCTTTTGGTAGAGTCTTTAGGATTTTCTGAGTATACAATCATATCATCAATGAAAAGAGATAACTCGGCTTCCTCATTTCCTATTTGGATGCCTTTTACTTCTTTCTCTTGCCTGATTTATCTGGCTAGGACATACAGTACAATAATGAGTGGGAGTGATGAAAGTGGTCATCCTTGTCTTGTTCCAGTTCTCAGGGGGAATGATTTGAGCTTTTGCCCATAGAGTGATATTAGCTGTAGGATTGTTTTAGATGGCTCTTACTATCTTGAGGTATGTTCCCTCAATGCCTAGTTTTATGTGTCGTTTGACATTTTTTTGTATTTTGAAACTTCAGTTAATTGTTCTTGTATTGTTGAACAATAGACACCTAAAAGGCTTTCGATAGAATTTAACATTCCTTCATGAAAAAAAAAAAACCCTTAACAATGTAGGCATCAAAGGAACATATCTCAAAATAATAAGAGCCATCTATGACAAAGCCACAGTCAACATCATACTGAATGAGCAAAAGCCCACATTTCCCACTCCTACTCAACATAGTACCAGAAGCCCCAGTCAAAGCAAGCAGGCAAGATAAAAATAAAAAAAAATGAAAATAAAATAAAAATTTTAAAAAGGCATACAAATAGGAAAAGAAGTCAAACTATCTTTGTTGACAATATAATTCTGTACCTAGAAAACCCTTAAGATTCCCCCAAAAGGATGACTACAAAATGCTGCTGAAAGAAATCAGAGATGACACAAATAAATGAAAACACATTCCAAACTCATGGAATGAGCTTGTATAATGTAGAATCAATATTATAGAAAGCAATTTGAAGATTCAACATTATTCCTATCAAACCACCAATGTCATTTGTCACAGAAATAGAAATATTTTCTAAATTATGAATACATATACTTTAACAATTTTCAAATATCTACTCTTGGTCTTGTAAGAAACTTTGATTAACACAAGTTAACATAGATGATACACCATATTTTTTGCTTTCTCCTACAAACTTTAAAATTTTAACTTTTACATTTAGGTCTATGATTCATTTAGTATTAATATTATTTATTTATTTAGTTAGTTAGTTTGCACTAGGGAGTTGGGGATTGATTTTGTTCTGTTGTTTTTTGTCTGATTTTGTTTCCCCCTTCTTTTGGTTAATGAGTTGTTGCAAGCTGTATTAGTCTGTTTTTACACTGCTGATAAAGACAAATCTGTGACTGGGCAATTTACAGAAGAAAGAGTTTTAATGGGCATACAGTTCCACATGGCTAGGGAGGCCTCACAATTATGGTGGAAGGCAAGGAGGAGCAAGTCACGTCTTACATGAATGGCAGCAGGCAAATAGAGAGCTTGTGCAGGGAAACTCCCATTTCTAAAACCATCAGGTCTCATGAGACTTATTCACTATGAGGAGAACAGCATGATTCAATTACCTCCCACCAGGTCCCTCCCACAACACATGGGAATTCAAGATGAGATTTTGGTAGGGACACAGCTAAATCATATCACAAGTCATGTATTAATTTTTTCCCCATTTCGTTAAATTTGTAGCCTGGTTAAAAATGAATTGAAAGTGTATACATAGGTCTATTATTTCTGTACACCTTATTTGGTTTCACTGAAATATTTTTTACTATAAGCCAATGTAACTCTATCTTGATTATTTTAATGTTATAATAATTCTTTCAATATGATAGTAAATATCCTTTAATGTTATTTTAATTTTAATGTTAAATTACTATTTGAATATTATTTTTTTGCATCTCTCTTTGTTTCTCTCTTTTGAAATAGTCTTGCTCTGTTGCCCAGGCTGGTGTGCAGTTCTGCGATCACCTCCCAGGCTCAAGTGATCCACCCATCTCAGCCTCCCAAGTAGCTGGGCCTGCAAGTGCACACCACCACACTGACTAATTGTTTAATCTTTTGTAGAGACAGGGTCTCCTTATGTTGCCCAGGATGGGCTCAAGCAATCCTCCTACCACAGCCTCCCAAAGCACTGGGATTATTGGCCTGAGCCACTTAAGAATTATTATACCCTTATATATTTTAGATTCATCTTGTCAAATTCTACTGAAATAAAAACACATAGGAAATTTAACTGGGATTGAATGAGATCTATAGATAAATTTGAAGAGGACTGACATCTTAGCAATACTGTTTCTTACTATATAAATGAGGATACTTTATAGTTCTAAGTCCTCTAGCAGTAAATTATTAAAGTCACTGTTAGAGAAACAAAAAGGTGGTGGTATCTAATAAGCTAAATATGTACACAACTAATGACCTCATAGATACTCTCCTAGGAATGTAACACAAATGTATAATATGCTCCCCAAAGTTATGTCCTGGAAATTTCTTTGTTGCATTATCTGTAATAGCTACTAAGGTGAATACCCTAATTATTTCAACCATAAAATGCACATTTATCTTGTGGAATATTCTTTAAATGGAATATTACATAATTATATACTGATTTAATAATGAGCTACTGCTCCATTTAAGAGCATTGCTGAATCTCTCAAAACTAATGTTAAGTGAAAGAAGTCAACCATAAGGGGTTCATATTATACAACACAATTTTTTGAATTCAAAAACAGGCAAAAAAGTTATCCTCGATCTTAGAAGTCAAGACAATGTTACCTATTGGAAGGATGGTGATCTTGAGGAGACATGGATGTTTCAAGCGTTGATAATATTTTACTTTTGGATTTGGGGAGTGGTTAAAAGAATGGGTTAAATTTTGTGATAATCCATCACTATCTCCACTTTGGAAAAAAGAAAAGAAATAGTATTCATTTTTTTTTTAACTCTCAAGCTCTCCTCTTATCTTCTCCCTAGCAACTTTGTAATTATTAAGAAGAATAATCTTCAAGCTTTTCTGCACACAATTCCTCAATATAAATAATTTACATGTATATGTCATATACTATTAAAGTGAATATTATGTATAATATAAAACATACTAAAGAAGTAGACATATTTTTATTTATTTTCTTTTACTTTAAGTTCTGGTATACATGTGTGAAATATGCAGGTTTGTTACATAAGTATACATGTGCCATGGTGTGTTTTAAAAAACTGTCCATTGTGGACACTTACGCAATCTTCTTGGAGTAGGGCATTGCTCCCATCAGATTTGGCTCTACAATCCTACACCTCCCTAGCCCATCCTATCTTGCTTATGCAAGGCCTCATTTTCTTCAACACATAAAATATTTGCAAACCAGAAAAGTATTTTCCCGCAAGTTTTTGGTACTTGGATTTTCTTTCCTTTGTGGAAATGAGATTTGATATCATCTGTATGAGGAGTTCTTAGAATATGATAGGCTGTGTAGATTATTTACAAAGAAGGAATCATTTGAGGTTTTAGATTCTTGCTGTTTTCTATCTCTTCCTTATATTTCTTTGTAAAAACTCATGTATATTTCATACAGTTGTTTATTTTCTCTCCCTACGCATAGAATGAACTCAATCTCAAATTTATTCCTCTCTCTGTTTTCCACTTTCTCATCTTCAGGATTATCTTCCTTTGATATTACCGTACTGTTTTTCTCTCTTTTATACACAAAATTTCTATCTCTTTCTAAATCTATTATTCTTATTTTGGCACTCATGCTAACCCTTCTAATTTAATTCCTTTATTTCTCTCATGTTTCCTTGTCATTCTTGAAATTCATTTTCTCTTTATTGGGTCCTGATTTATCTGCTAGTGAATCTTCAATTATGCATAAGTTTATTTCTAACAATTAATAATTTCCCTACACTTGGCCAGATCTGGTACATAGCAGGGACGCTGTTTTCCTACAAGTTCGAATTATGCGTGAAAATCTCTTGTCACACACACAAACATTGCATCATGCTGTGCTGGCAATATGACCATTTTCACTTCATCTCTGGGCATTATCCCAATCTTCCACCCTGAGTTACCAGGGCCCTCAAGCCTATCAAATATCTTTCTTTCTTGGCAATTCCATAATATTAAATTTTCATACTCTGGAGTATATCATCCTAACCATTGCAGGCTATTTTAGTAGGTTTAATAATATGGATACTTGCTTATGGTTTTACTTGTCATTGATACACTTCTTGAGGAAGTTTATCATGTCTTAATAGAACTTCTCATTGTATACTCAGTTATCACACGTGTGTGCACACACACACAGACACTACTAGGAAAGGTACTCTTTTTTTTTTTTTTTTATCATTGCTACCCATGTTCAGGTTGTTGCATCCTATACCCACAGCCTAGTTGCTATCTTAATAATGTATGCTAACTTTCTTCTACCTTTTTGAATTTGTATGATTATTCAGGCAGTAATTCAACTCTGAAATATTTGTTATATGGTTCACTCAATTTCTGCTTATGATTCAGTTATCATTTCTTATTATTCTCTGAAAGTTTATGACTTTAGTAAATGTAACTCCAGTTACTTTCTTTTTCATTTCTCTTTAATGTATTTTCATCTCTCATTTCATATCCTTCCCACCTTGAAATCCCACTAAAGTTGTAATTTTCCCATTTACTGCTACTTTCTTCTTTTCCTGAACTAGAGAATAAAATTAAACAGCTTGTAGATAATTATCTGATGCTTTTTGTTTTTAATACTCAGTCCCAGCAATAAACTTGTTCTATTTTTATTTTGCGTCCTTTGTTATTTTTCTTTCTCCCTGATATCTCTCCTGCTGAATGAGCCTCTTCTTTTATTGTTTATACCGATAATCCTGGAATATATTCCCTTTTTCATTCACATGTCTACCTGTAATATGTTATTTGTATATTTTCAGTGTTATCTATACATAGTACATGCATCACTGTTTTGAAGTCAATGAAAGCAGAATCCTGCTTCTGTAAGTTAAAATTGCCCTGACTTTAATATATTATTTAGTCCTTCAATTGTGCTCTTTAACAAAATGAGATAATGCCACTTTCACAAGGTGGTGACATGATGTGAGGATTAAATATGTTAACATATATGAAGTGTTTAGCACTGTATATGACTTATTTTTACACTAACATTTTGCCATAAAAGATTAAACAATTTAGCATTTTTAAGAGGTAGGATTGGTACAAAATTATCAACATAATTTTACATTTGTTTTTTTAAATGTATTTTATAATTATTAAATTATTATTAAAATAATATGTATACGTGATGTTTAACAATTCAAATGTTCAAAAGAGTAGTCTGTGAATACTAAAAATCGGTATTTATTTCCACTGTTTTTCCCTTCATAGAGCAATAACTCTTATCAGTTCCCGTTGTGTCCCATCAGAGATGTACTATGTGTACACAAGTATATGTATTTATATTGTCTCATGTAACTGGTTATACACATGGTATTATATGCTATATGTTATATATTTATGTAACATATTTACATAGATATATATGGTATATATATGCTAATGTATAGAATAACTCTGCTCTTTGGAATGCAGGTGCAAGTGTTTCCAAATAATCCTATAGGTACATCTTACTAATTTACATTTAGAAGGTGATTCATGGGTCTAGGTGTAGTCTTAAGGTCTATTAACACTTTCATATGTACATTTTTGAAACAGTTTTAAGAAATAAGTGCAACATTTATAAATATTAATCAATAAAAAATAAATATGCTAAGACTAAAAGAATAAGATATTCTGCACAAAGCATCATAATCAGTCATAATGCTTTTTATTTTTACAGAAAATGCCAGAAAGTTATAATGGAGGAACACACACATGTGCACACACACACTTAGATAAATAAGCGCCACATAAAAAGCTTAAAAGTAATAGATTTCAGAAACTGACATTAGTTCAATCCACCTTTCACCAGTGTTACAAATATATATGCAAACTGCTTGTTATATCATTTTTTGTAGTAGCAACTCTGGCAATTATTTAGATATTCAAATACAGGAACACATATAAATAAAACCTAGTGTATTCATGTTATAGATACCATAGAACCATTACAATAATGAAGTGGATCTTACATACTGAGAAAAATTGGTAAAATAAAGGGATACCAAGAAAAATAGATAACTCTTTTTGTGAAAGAAATTCAAAATGGAAAGAGAAAGAGAGAATGTACATTTTTATACACTTATGTCTCAATGTGTTTACAGAAAAAAATTGCAAATGCCACAACATACAAACTATTAACATTAGCTGGGTGGCTATAAGGGAAGTTATCCGAGTACAATGAGAAGTGGACTTCGGAGTATGGGACACTATAAACTTTATGTACTACTTATAATTTTAATAAGCATTACAACTTCTAGAAAAACAAGGTATTTTGAGTTTTTCCTCATACCATTTTATATGCTTTTCTCATGGCATTGGATATCATTTTTTAAATGGCACCTTATTAAATTTCCACTCCTTTCTCGAACAATTTTCACCTTTATCCTCACTCTTCGTACATTCCTCATTTCTTATCATGATGAAGTGCACAGTCTGAGCTGATAATTACCTCATATTTATTGAGAAAATAGACACTGTCAGATAGATATGTTTCAATCTTCCTGAGACTAATTCTATAAGCATATCAGTGCTTTTATTTTTTTGTTCTTTACTATTTCTGTGTGAGAGACACTCCTTACCTTTATAATGATCATTTTTTCTACATGGAGACTGAAATTCCCGTTTTCTTTATCAATAATTTACAATTGCATTACCCTTTGTGATCCTTTATCAATAATCTCATCTTCTTGAAGACAACATATTTTAGCATAGAAAAATACAGTGTCGTTGTACTTCTTATACGAATAGAAAAAAAGAAGGCTCCCTGATGTCCAATAATACTACTAGAACATATCTTGATTTTCATTGTTCAGAATCAGTTCTCCTGGATAGATACTATGCTTTTAGCTATTATCTCTAGTTTTCTTACTCTCTCTCATACAGACTCTTTTCACTCTTTTAGTGTCTTTGTATGGATGTTATGCCAATTATTTTTGCTATGCATATTTGTGAGAATCGGATTTTGTTCAATATTCTTAAGAGTCTCTGTTTGAAGTGGAATTGAGCCAAATTAGTCTTCATGCCAAGGACTGTTATCTCCAGGTCTAGGCCATCCCTTCTCTTTTACTCTTTCATATTCTTTCATTAATAATTGGCATATCTGAGAGGTCATATCTCTTATGTTCCTATGAACTTATTAGGTTTAAAAAATTCTACTGCCAACTATGAGTTCCTGCCATTCCTTCAAGGGACAATGCCCCTCAAGTGGCACTGCCCTGCCTTACAAAGTAACACATTGTCTTTTAGAAAATGTTTTTTCATTTGTTTGTTTGTTTGCTTGCTGGTGTTTCCTCTGTTCTTTTCCTCTGAGGTCCTCTAAGCATTTTTTGCACCTGCTCTCTTCCCCCTAATCATAGAAATTTCCACTCAGCATGATTTCTTCTTATAGAAGACAGTTTCAGAGAATTGACAACGTTAGAACCCTCTGCAATGTCTGCGATATTTGATATTTTATTCCAGTTTTTTGTGGGACTTGCTGCATAATCGGATTTTCTGAATTTATTTGGCAACACATAAATAAGTTATAATGTGAGATTTCCTCAAACTTCCTTTTTTTCTAAAAACTACATCGATATAGATAAATAGATGATAGATAGATAGATAGATAGATAGATAGATAGATAGATAGATAGATAGAGCTATAGATATATATATAGTTGTTTTGATGTCCTTGGGTTGTTTACAGGAAAAAAAAAAATTGGGAGAAATCAGGACTAGTTGGCCACTGTTTTCAGTGGTAATGCATTAGTATAAATTTGAACACAATCCTGCATGAGAACAGCTCAGCACTTATAAAACTTTGGAAAAGACTGTTTTGTTTTGTTGTTGTTGTTGTTTCACCTAGAGAAGGAGCCAAGGCTAAGAAATTTCTGTTTTTTGTGTTTTTTTTTTTTTTTAACTTTTTGAAACATTCTTTTAAGAATGTGCTTTTTCTTCCTGTTTTGACTTGACAGTTAGTGTCCCATTTTCTGAAGGATCTTAGTTCCACCCCCGTTCTTTTGATAGGTCAAGGTAATGAGCCCTGTCACTGGTGTCCATGAAAACCAAATCTCCTGGATATAGGGTCTAAAAGGGCCTCCAGGACAATGAAAATTTTAATATTGGCAAACTGCTATGTGTTTCAACTTTGCCTTTATTTTTGACCCTTAATGACATCCCTACTTTTGTGTAAGTTCGTGTATTTATTAGAGAAATGTTATTGCTGTTGTTTGAGCTTTTCAAGCTATTTTGTAGCCATGTGTTAACATAATTCTCCATATTACCCAAATGAAAATCTCCATATCCTTTGCAGCCTATTTTAATCTGAATTATTCAATCTCAGTCACTGGAAATGTGACATGGTACTTTCACAATTGTTAATGATTTCCATTATGTTAAATCAAATACTTAAACTTAAGATATCCTTCATCCTCTTAATTGCAACTCTCTTTTTGCTAGGCGGTAGGGAGTAGGGAGAGAACTTTATGATTTTTCTAATACACTGATGGCCAATCCTCAGTTGTTTTTTTTTTAAAGAAGATAAAATAATCTTCTTTAACCTAGAACTTTTAGGGCTAAGAGATAAATCATATTATTTTCTCCTTTTATTTTGTCTTGTATACTGTTTCTAGTGGTAATCACTCATTTTCCACAAATAAAAATAACTTACTTTAATCTATGTATTTGCTACATTTTCTAAAATTCTCAGAAATAATATATATTTTGTGTAGATGGACAATATCATTTTTATAATTTTTAAATATTTAATTAATGCCATTTTTATATTCTACCTCTAATTTTTGCCTTTCCTTTAACAATCTATAAGATATATTGCTTCTTTTATTTTCTGCAAATTTTATCATGTGTTTGCTATTGTCTGCAAAAATAATCCAATATGGCAGTTGTTTTACCTTAAATATAAGAACACGTATGACCAAATCTATTGACTCAGTGTTTTGTTCTGGCCCACTTTGGTCTCTACTGAAAGTATCTATATATTTCCCTATAGTCATTCTGTGTTTCATTTACACATGTAAGAGCAAACATAACCTAATCTCTGAGCAGCCTTAGATGCATTCAGCATTGGAAAGGAAAACTTTTAACTAAATAGGTAAACACAATACAGGTGCTCCTCCGCTTACAATGGAGTTACGTCCTGATAAAACCATCATAAGTTGAAAATGTATTTAATGCACCTAACCTATATTCCAGCTTAGCCTAGCCTACCTTGAACATGCTCAGGACACTGACATCAGCCTACAATTGGGCAGAATCATCTAAAAGGAAGACTGTGTTATAATAAAGTGTTGAATATGCCATGTAATGTATTGAATACTGTACTAAAAGTGAAAAACAGAATCGTTGTATGCCTACTTGAAGTACCATTTCTACTGAATATTTATCACTTTCCCAGCATTGTAAAGTAGAAAAATTGTAAGTTGAACCATCAGAAGTCAGGGAACATCTGTACTATTTAAAGTATGTTTTGATTGTTTTTTCCCATGCTATTCTGATTATTAAATATCTTGAAACTTACCCTGAAGAATAAATTAACCTCATAACAGATAACAAGTTCTTTAAAGGCTATGTGTGTGCAACAAAATAAAATTAAATGATTTACTTGAGTGCAAATGGATTGCAGTTAATATAATGTACTTAGCTTAGCTAATTGCTATAATATAGTGATCTGACACTTGCCCAAATTCAGCAATCATGTAACTATCTAAATAGGAGAAACTCAAATGTGTCACATATTTAAGGTCTAGTATTTATTCACACACAATTTATTGCCAGGGCTCTTGATCCAGATTCAGTTTATCTTATGAAAAAGAAGTACATAGAAGTCTTCTCAGGTGTATATAAACATTGGAAAAGACAAACTAAAAAGGCAATGGTGTGCTCAATATTTAGTTTCTGCTTGTAAGTGAGACCATGTGGTATTTGGCTGTTTCTGTGTTGGCTCACTTAAAATAATGCCTCCATCTCCATCCATGTTGCTGCAAAGGACATGATTTGATTATTTTTATGACTGTATAGTATTCCATGGTGTATATGTACCACATTTTCTTCATTTATTTCCCCATTGATAGGCACCTAGGTTGGTTCCATGCCTTTGCTTTTGTGAACAGTGCAGCAATAATCATACCAGTGTGTGTCTATTTTTGGTATAATGATCTATTTTCCTTTGGGTATATAATCAGCAGTGGGATTATTGAGTCAAATGGTAGCTCTCTTTTAAGTTCATTGAGGAATCCTCAGTGCTTTCCACAGTAGCTGAATGAATTTACATTTTCACCAACAGGGTATAAACATTCCCCTTCCTCTAATGCCTTGCCATAATCTGTTTTTTTGTTTGTTTGTTTGTTTGTTTGTTTTTAACTTTTAAATAGCAGCCATTCAGACTGGTGTAAGCTGATATCTCATTGTGGTTTTGACTTACATTTCTCTGATATGGTGACGCTGAGCATTATTTCATATATTTGTTGGTTTCTTGTATGTCTTCTTTTGAGAAGTGTCTGTTCAAGTCTTTTGCTCATTTTTAATGGAGTTATTTGTTTTTTGCTTGTTTAATTGTTTAAGATTCCTATAGATCTGGATGTATTAATGTGTTCTCACACTGCTCTAAAGAACTATGTGAGACTGGGTAAATTATGAAGAAATTGACTCACAGTTCTGCAGCCCATACAGGAAGCATGGCTAGGAGACCTTAGGAAACTTACGAGCATGGTGGAAGGCAAAGGGGAAACAAGTATGCCTGACTATGGCAGAACAGGAGAGAGACAAAAATGGGGGAAGAGTCACATACTTTTAAATCATCAGATCTCATGAGAGTTCACTCAATATCATGAGAACAGCAAGGAGCAAATCCACCCCATTATCCAATCACTTGCTACCAGGTCCCTCCTCCAATTTGACATGAGATTTGGGTAGGGACTCAAATTCAAAATATATTAATGAATATTAGGAGTTTGTAGAATGCATAGTTTGTGAACAGTCTCTCGCATTCTGTAGGTTGCCTTTTTTTTCTGTCAATAATAATAGTCTGTTTATTTTGTGCTGTGCAGAAGCTCTTTAGTTTAATTAGATCCCACTTGTCTATTTTTGTTTTTACTGAAATTGCTTTGGAGACAACCAAAAATTCTTTGCCAAGGCCAATATTGAGAAGAGTATTTACTAGGTTGTCTTTTAGGATTTTTAACGGTTGAGGTCTTACATTTAAATCTTTCATCTATCTGAAGTTAATTTTTGTATATCACAAAAGGTAAGCGTCCAGTTTCATTTGTCTGCATATGTCTAACCAGTTATCCCAGCACCATTTATTTGAATAGGGAGTCTTTTCCCCATTGCTTGCCTTTGCTGGCCTTATTGAAGATCAGATGGTTGTAAGTCTGCATCTTTATTTCTGAGTTTTCTATTCTGTTGCATTGATCCATGTGTCTGTGTACCATGCTGTTTTGGTTACAGCCTTAAAGTATAGTTTGAAGTCAAGTTGTGTGATACCTCTGATTTTGTTCTTTTTTCTTGGGATTGCTTTAGCTATATGGGCTCTTCTTTGGTTCTATATGAATTTTTAAATAGTTTGTTCTAGTTTAGTGAAGAATAATGTTGGTACTTTGATAGAAATAGCATTGAGTCTATAAATTGCTTTCGGCAGTAAGACCATTTTTTAACATATTGATTCTTCCAATCCATGAGCCTCGAATATTTTTCCATTTATTTGTGTCATCTCTGATTTCATTCAGCAGTGTTTAGCAGAGATCTTTTACTTCTTGTTTAGCTGTGTTCATAGGTGTTTTGTTTTATTTTTGGGTCCTGAATGTGTTATTATGTTCTTGATTTGACTCTCAGACTTGACATTGTTGATATATAAAAATGCAACTGATTTTTGTATGTTGCTGTTGTACTCTGAAACCTTACTAAAATCATTTATCAGTTCTACTAGCCTTCTGGCAGAATTTTTAGGGTTTTCTAGATATAGAATCATAGTGTTGGGAAAAACAGATAATTTGACATTTTATTTTCCTACCCAGATGCCTTTTATTTCTTTCTCTTGCCTGATTGCTCTTGCTAGTACTTACAGTACTATGTTGAATGAGAGTGGTGAGAGTGGGCATCCTTGTCTTGTTCCAGTTCTCAAAGGGAATGCTTCCAGCTTTTGCCTGTTCAGTATGATGTTGGCTGTGGGTTTGTCATATACTGCTCTTGTTATTTTAAGCCATGTTCCTTTGATGTCTACTCTTTCGAGGGTTTTTATCATGCATGGATGTTGGATTTCATCAAAAGCTTTTTCTGTGGCTATTGAGACGATCATGTGGTTTTTGCTTTTGATTCTGTTTATGTGGTGAATCACATTTATTGATTTGTGTATGTTGAAGCAGCCTTGCATCCCTAGAATAAAGCCTACTTGATTATGGTGTATTATTAACTTTTTAATGGGCTGCTGGATTCAGTTTGCTAGCATTATTGTGTTGAGGATTTTTACATCTATGTTCATCAGGGGCATTGGCCTGAAGTTTCCTTTCTTCGTTATGTCTCTGCCAGGTTTTGGTATTAGGCTGATGTTGGTTTCACAGGATGAGTTAAGGAGGAGTCCCTCTACCTCATTTTTTTAAGAATAATTTCAGTAAGATTTAGAATAGTTTCAGTAAGATTGATGTCTAGTAGAATTTAGCTCTTTATTCATCTGGTCCAGAGCTTTTTTCAGTTGGTAGGTTTTGTGTTACTGATTCAATTTCAGAGCTCCATATTGATCTATTCAGGGTTTCAATCTTTTCCTGATTCAATCTTGAGAGACTGTATGTTTCCAGGAATTTATTAATTTCCTCTAGATTTTTCAATTTGTGTGCATGGAGTTGTTCATAGTATTATCTAAAGGTCTTTTGTATTTCTGTGGGACCAGTTGTAATGTCATCTTTGTCATTTCTGATTGTACTTATTTGAATATTCTCTCTTTTTCTTTGTTAAACTAGCTAGCAGTCAGTCAATGTTCTTTATATTTTCAAAGAACCAATGCTTCAATTCATTGATCCTTTTATGAATTTTTGCAACGATTTCATTTAGTTCTTCTTTCATTTTAGTTATTTATTTTATTCTGTGGACTTTGGGGTTGATTGGTTCTTTTTTATTTCCTAGTTCTTTTAGGTGCAAAGTTAGATTGTGAAATTGAGATTTTTTTTTCAAACTTTTTGATGATGGTGTTTATGGCTATAAACTCTTAACACTGCTTTAACTGTATCCCAGAGATTTTTGTATTTTGTGTCTCTATTTTCATTAATTTCATTTTTTTAAATTAATTCATTATTATTATTATACTTTAAGTTCTAGGGTACATATGCATAACGTGCAGGTTTGTTACATATGTATACTTGTGCCATGTTGGTGTGCTGCACCCATCAACTCGTCAGCACCCATCAACTCTCATTTACATCAGGTATAACTCCCAATGCAATCCCTCCCCCTCCCCCCTCCCCATGATAGGCCCCGGTGTGTGACGTTCAAAGAATTTTTTGAATTTCTGCCTTCATTTTGATGTTCACACAGGAGTCATTCAGGAACAAGTTGTTTAATTTCAATGTATTTATGTAGTTTCAAGAAATCTTCTTGATATAGATTTCTATTTTTATTGCACTGTGGTCCAAGTGTGTTTTGGGTATGATTTCCATTTGTTTGAATTCATTGAGATTTGCCTTATGATTGAGCATGTGGTTGATCTCAGAAAATGCTCCATTTGCAGATGAGTAGAATGTACATTCTGTAATTTTTGGGTAGAGTGTTCTATAGGTATCTATTTTGTCCAACTGGCCAAATGTCAAGTTTAAATCTAGAGTTTCTCTGTTAGTTTTCTGCCTTGATGATCTGTCTAATGCTGTCAGTGGCATGTTGAAATCTCCCATTATTATTGTTTGATTGTCTATGTCTTTTCGTAAGCCAAGAAGAACTTGACTTACAAATCTGAGTGCTCCAATATTGGATGCATATATATGTAGTATAGTTAGATCTTCTTGTTGGATTGTGACATTCATCATTATGTAATGATACTCTTTGTCCTTATTTTTTATTGGGTTAAAATCTGTTTTATCTGTTATAATAGCACAATCTTATTTTCTACAACTCAACTTGATTTCTCACTATGAGTCTACATTCTTAAGACTAAAAAGTAAAATAGTAAACTTTTACTATTAAAATCTAGTAAACTTTTACTAGATTTAAACATGCTTGTTCATTTGCCACCATTATGGTATCTTTTGAAATTTCAACTCTTCAGCAGTGGTGGTGGAAGTAGAAAGGGTGGTCCTTTATTTTTATTTTTATATCTTTCCAGTCAAGTTATTTTCTAATGCTTTCATCTGATTCTTCAGACACAGTGTCTTTACCTTTGTAATTTCATACATGGTCCTGTATGCCTTGAGACAGCAACCAGTTATTTGTCACAAGAGTCATCCTGCTGCTTAGGAGTGGTGTTGTGAAAATAACAGTGCTTGTCTGCCTGTGAACCTGTAGCTTATTTTTTTTCCTCTTTATTCGCCCATGATTCTCTATTCCGTAATGTGAAGAAATATATTAATATTATGGGAAATCTGCCTTTTCCAAGACCACTGTTCTTGATCCTAGACATGCCCAATCACTCATGAGAGCAAAACCTAGAAAAGATATATCTACTGCACTTGTTCTTTCTGTTGAGTGTGTCATACACTTGCAAGAAGCTAACAGGACTTAACCATTTTGGATATATTGGAAGAGAGAAGGGAAGAATGGGACAGAAATTAGATTGCTTAATTGAGGGTATCATTTGAACTCCAAAGCCCTCCTTCTCCTCCTGAGCTTGCAGAACGTGTGATGAACATTCTCTGCACCTAATAGCAAAAGCTCTGTCCTTTGAAGTAATTACTGACAATGATGTAAATATGTTCAGAGGAATGGAGGACAGGATAAAATAAATAGTATAAAATTGCCAAATCCTTAAAAAATGTGAATAAACATGTTAGAGATATGGGAGAAACTAACAGAATAAACAAGAGGGCTATGAAATTTTGCATGAGGGAAGCAGGATTTGGTGTTAGGTGTGAGAGAAAAATAAGATATATAAGAAATTAATATAATTTAATAGAAAACAAGCCCAAGTAGCCCAGTTTTTACACTGGAAAAAAACTCTTTTTCAAAGAAGATATACAAATAGCCAACGGGTATATGAAAAGATGCTCAACATCACTAATCACTGCGGACATGCAAATCAAAACCTCAAGGAGATAACACCTCATACATGTTAAGCTGGCTATTATTAGAAAGCCAAAACAGTGTCGTTGAGGTTTGGATATGGCCAGGACGTTGAGAAAAGAGAAATTTTAAATGCTGCTGGTTGTATTGTAAATGAGTCTAGCCATTATTAAAACTACACAAAACCAGAATGGAGGTTCCTGAAAAATTTAAAAATAGAATTACCACATGATCCAGATGCCACTTCTGGGTATAAATCCAAAGAAAATAAAATCACTATCTCAAAGAGATAACTGCATTTCCATGTTCATTTCAACATTACTCTTTTTAGTGAATTTTCTGGAAAGAGATAATACAGACATTTGATCAATCTGACTTTTTGAACTACCATAACTCTTTAAACATTTATTTAGCCATCTCCATTTTACCTTCCATCTGCTCTCCTCCATTACTGACATCTTAAATAACTTATAAATAAGAATATATTGACATTTGAGATGACTTACAAATAATCATACTTATTTTATTATTTTATTCTTATATGTCTATTACAACATGCTTTTAATGACTTAACATGGAACTGCATGCTCTAACATCAATTAAAGCAATCATTCAGAAAAAACTGTGTAAACAATAACAAGTGAAATATTTTATTTTATTATTATTTTTAATTTATTTATTATTATTATACTTTAAGTTGTAGGGTACATGTGCATAACATGCAGGTTTGTTACATATGTATACTTGTGCCATGTTGGTGTGCTGCACCCATCAACTCATCATTTACATCAGGTATAACTATAAAAAATCTTTGTTTTGGAAAAAATGAAAATTTAGAAAAAAATTTGTATGTAGTTTCAACTTCTACTCAAGGCTATAATTAATTCAAGGGGCACTATATTTCATATTCTTATAGAGTACAATCCAGAGGCTTGCTAATTATTTCCATCCATACCACAGAAGTTCTGATTTGGACTGCACACTTCTTTTTGATTTTTAAGCAGGTGTATCCAGATTTATGAATTCTGTAGGAAAATAAGAAACTCTAAAAATTTTGCACCAGCATTTCCCCTTCAATATTTGTCACAATAAATTGGAGTTCATTAGAGGTAATCTACATCATGTTGCCAATGTTCCCACATAATCTATTTTTCAATTCGATATTCAAAAGAGTGGTACTTAATTTTATTTTATACCTGGTTTCTAGGGTCATTTAAATTTAATATGGGTATATGTATATAGATATATAAGTCTCATATATATTTTTTAAAAAGAAAAGTATTGGCATGGTAGTGCTGAATTCATACAAATGTTTCTTTGGAAATATTTTGGCATTCAAACTTTTTATCCATTATCCTAAATTGAGAATTGGGCTGCTATTAAATGATGGGTTCTATGCAGCCCCACAAGCTGATCACATAGGCCAACCTGATTGATGCATATGGTTGGAAACACCATTGACCGTTCTTTTGTTGAGCAGTATGGATGGGTTCACATGCAGACCCCCTCACACAGCATAGTTAATATTAACATATAGAGCAGTATAAAAAGCCCTACTCACTCATTAGCTTCAGGTAATCTAGCTTCAGGAAGAGAATTACAAATGTAGATTACCACAATAGTGATGATATAAGCTGCAGAAATATAAGATTTCATTTTAGATATCTATGTGTACAAGGTCAAGACTTGGAAAAGAAAATGAATTTTGCTGTCAGAGGTTTTCTTTTCTCTTTTCCTTTTTTTCTTCCTACTGTAAGTGAAAATAACATTAGGTCTTCTAAATCAGAACATGTATAACCTTTGCTTTGTTTGTTTCTCTTTTTTCTTTAGAATATTTCATCTCAAAATTAATTTGTCAATTTTAAACCTACTAAATGGGCTATACAACGCTGCATTCTTTCTTAAAATAAACAATTTAAAGTTAATTGATCTTTTAAAAAGTCTAATTTAGGCACAATCTCTTGGAATTACAAGGAGATATAATAAATAGAAATATAAATAAGAATTTGTCTTTTTGAATTTGTAGTTTTTTTTTGTAGACTTATAATTTAATTTTTTTTCTTTTTTTAGATATGAGATCTCTCTATGTTGCCCAGGATGGTTTCAACTTTCTGGGCTCAAGCAACCCTCCCAAACAGCTGAAACTACAGGTTCTAATTTCTTTTTGATTGGAATACTGACTTCCATACTTACCTCTCCCCCACTTCAATCCTCATCATCAGCTCTACTTCTAGAAATGCAGACCACTTTACAGCAACTAATATAAAGCTAGGCACTCAGTGGACACTCCATAATATTTGTTGATGATTATAAATTTGTCTTGACCAGATTGCTCAGATAATTGCTTTAAATCTCCTGTGGCAGTCGAGTTACACTGTGTGAAATTTGGCATGTCAATTAGCAACATTCTCAGATTTGCATACGGGCAGATGATGCTTTCATCAAATTAATTTAGGTCCTTCTATAAAAGACCATGACAATATTGTGAGATCCAAAATGAATCCAGTGCTAAGGACTAAAGTATTTCAATATATCATTACTGATCCTAACTATGCCATAAGCCCTTATTATGTTACATCTGCATCTGGAGTACTTCAGATATTTTTATATTTGAGAATATTAAATCAATAAATTTATGATTCCATCTGTCAAGTCTATAAGGCCTAAAATAACCTTCTAACTTCCACCAGCTATGTTATCAAAAATAGACTACCAAATTTGTTCCATATTAATGAGATAAATGAACACAAAATGTAAAGTCACACACAATTCAGTTTTCCTTCAGTGAATTTTGTTCATTCTTTAAACATATACATTATATATTTATTTACATCAAAATACTCCATATCATCTGGTGATTTTTGTAGCAAATAATATAATCTGTGACATTACAGTTTCTTATTCCTCCTAGAGACATGTTTACAATCTTTTTTCTGCTTTCCTTTTTTTGAAAACCCAAGGAGAGTATTCAAGTAGGTGTAATTGCACTTTTAAAAAGCCAAGGAAACAACTGGTTATAAAGGTAATAAAATAAACATTTAAAAAACATGACTGTGTGCAGACTCTCTTGATTTCACTTGCTCTTTTGTTATTGTCAAACTGTCAAATATGGGATAATTTTACAAACTTTTATTAATGCTCATAGAGTGCCGTTAATTGAAATCTTTTTTTTCCCCCTAAGAATCCTTCAATGGAGTGAGGTTTCCATTACCTCACTCAAGAAATTATAAGTAATTTCGTGAGTTTTATTTTTCTTCTTTATTGGTTTTCTGTTAGTAAATGAAGGACTGGAGGAAGGCCACCTCTGAGATATACCTTTCCTGAGAGAACAAACCTTCTCTAGAGGTCAAATTAATTCTGTTATCAAAGCAGCCCAGCCACTGAGCAGGAATATCTGTATACTGAAACCTCACAGCTTCTCAGAGGGCCATTTCAGAAGTCTAGTCACACTGAAATCATTCCTCATTCTGTCCTGGATGCAAAGGAGTACAGACCAGATCTGCATTATCCACTGGAGTGCACTCAGAGAGCCAGAATGTGCTGCTTCTGAATGAACTCATTCTTCTGCAGTACTGCATGCATTGTAAATAACCAAAACATATTTGAGCATGTAAACTACCATAGAATTTGTCTGTTTGTATAGTTAGCATTAATAGATTCCATGAGTACATTTCCCCCAAAAATCTTCATATATAGATATATCTATATATGTACGTATATGTATATGAAATATATATATTTCAAACTGTATTGCCTGTGTCAAAAATTTGGAAACCTTTATCTGGAAACTGGGGAGAAATATTTTCTTTATCAGACATTGCCTTTATTTCAAAGTTCCTTGTTTTTAAAATATTTTTATTCTTCACTTCTTTTCTGATCTCTCCCTTTAAAATGAAATTACTAATCTTTATAGAATTGCAATAATGTTTAGTTTTATTTAAAAGTATTAAAACAAAATCATATTAGCTGTATTTTAATCTTATATCATTGCAAATATCAGACTACTTTGATCTCTGTTTTTATTTCTATCATTCTGGTTGAGAGGGATATGTTCTAAGTTTCCTGTACTTTTCTAATGAACTTTCAAGGAATTTCTTTCGTTTGCTCTGCATTTCTCTATTAGATGCTGACTCAATTACCTGTGTCATCCTACGGTTGTTTTTAGTTTTTGTTCATCGTAGATATGAAATCTAACAATGACATAATTCTATTTCTTTCGTAATGTCCTAAAGGAAGTACTGGTCACAGCTCTACAGTTTCTTGAAATTAAATTAAAGTGAAATGATACATTCATTTTATTCTACCTGGTGGTTCTTTCTGTAGCTATCACTCATCAGATATTTCATTCATGTTCATTATATGCAGCAGTTAAAGGTGATGGACTCTGGAAATAAACAAATTCGGAGTAGAGATTTCCCCCAAAACATATGGACATACTTTATTTATAAAATTAAATGACTTATGTCTATTTTTATGCATTAGGTCCACACAGTGAAGGAACCTGGGATCTGCCACTAACTGAATTTGTGTTTCCAGACCTTAGTATCCTCTCTAAAATGAGAGAATTGACTCTAGCATAAATCCATTTTCACAAATTAATGTTTTCTATTCCTGCTATCAATATTATCCATCCACATTCTCCTTGATGCTTATCTACATAGAATTTATAAAACTCATCAAAATAATTCTTAAATTAAGAATACCAATACATCATTATAGTGCATATATTCTAATGTATTTCTCATACTAAATTACTTCTATGATTGACAGCAAAATGCTCTGTCACCAAATGCTGTCAATTCTCCCTCAAACATGTCTCTCAAATTCAGCCTTTCCTCTAAACCAACAGTCACTGCCTAAGTCTGGGTCATCATCATTTCTCCTTTGGACTATTACAATAATAGCCTCATAACTCTCTTAACTGATACCCTGTTCCTCCTTCACTCTCGCTCATCCCCCATATAACTGTCACAGTTCTCTTTCTAAAAGTAAAATGGCTCATGCCACCTAGCTGCTGAAGAACTTTATTATATGCAATATAAACTTCAAATTCTATACGTTAGCACAATCTTCCCTTAACCTATTTGCCCATTCTTATTTTATATTCACACCTTTCCCACTCAACTCCCAACTTAATTGCTCATAGTGAAGTAACCTTTGAATTTTCTTGACTTTCTATCCCTTTTTGCAACTCTCTGCCTTACTCATGCCTGTATATGATAGACACCCAATAACGACTTTTTGATGGAACAAATGAATACATTAACATGCTGTTGTTTTCACTTGGTGTATGTGTCCTTTAAGCAGAGTATGCATTACTCTGTTTTCTCAACTCTCCACAGCAAAGGAAGTTATTCCATTTTTCTGTGCTTTAACAATATTTATACATTGTTTTCAATGGTACTGTCTAGTATATATTCCTATTTATATGTATAGGTTTAAATCAGAAATTACTATGGCAGATAGAATATTTTATTACTAATTTTATTTTCACCATTTGCTCCCAAGAGCATAGGAAGAACTCAATAAATGTGATTGGATCAGTAAAACACATACAAATACTATAACAAATACTTTATTTCATTATAACTCACAGGGTGGTTTCCCATTTATGAGAAAATATAAGAAATGGCTATTTCAAATATGGAATTAAAATATTTAATTTAAGGACATTATTCTATAATGATTAATCTCTTATAAAGGACAGATAGAATCAGTGCCCACATGATATGAGAAAAAATAAATGCATGTAAATCTCTGCAGGAAACTTGCATTAAAGTAGGTCGAAACTGTGATTCTGATAATTACGACTTCAAAGTTTTCCCAACATTAATATTTAAGATTATTTAAATAAATTTAAAATACATTTATAAAAATGTGTACTTACTTAATAGGTTTAAAAATTACAGAGTTTTGACATTAGACCATTAATTTAATTATAATAAAGGTAGGATATATTTTTGCTAGACAAGATTGAAAATTAAAGTAGCAGCCACATCCAACATGAAATTTATGAGTGGAATTATTTAAAAAAGTATTCAAGTTCATGGTTTTGTTTTGAAGATGTCTTGTGTTTTAACAAAGGTATTAGTAACTCGTTCTCAATTTTACTATCTATGGCCATTTAAAATAAACTTACCATGCTGCCTCAATAGGTCACGTTTCTTTAAAACTTACTCTTAAATTATTCTTCAATTCAGAAATAAATGTCTTTTTGAAATTATGAGTTACACCAAAATGAGAAAAGGACATTTCACTAAAACTGTTTGTATTAATAGTTCCTTAGCTTCTGCTTCTTGTGTTCCTGAAATCATACAAATGTCAGAAATCGTGTTTTACAGAGTATTTTGTATAATAAAGAGTTTTATTATTACTTCACAAGTCAACAAATCTTAACCTTTTAAAAAATATCCTGATATGATTTGTGGATTAAGTTTTTGTTAAAGATTACTATATATTTGGCTTTAAAGTCAAATTATTCATGCATAAAAAACTGAATGAGTCTAATATTAGCAGCACCTTTTTTAATGATTTGGGGTGTGTATGGTTTTGTTCTGCACATATTGTTACCAAGTTCAGTAAGTGTTAATAAAAATGAAAAAGAAAAATTATAGTTAATCTTCTGCTCACTGAATGTAATAAGCCTTTGGTGAGGGCAACGCTACATGCTGTGAGGATGACCCTCAAGTAGCTTTCAGTACAGAAAGTGAATGAAAAATAAATGTAATGCAGAAACATCAAACCATGTTTTAATAAGGATTCAAATGAGAGATTATATCTAATTGGAGAGAAAGAAAGAGTTTCAGAATTAGGGGGCAAAGAAAGACCTACAAGGGTAAAAAGATTTCTTGAAATAAATGTGAAGAAAGAGATCATGCTCAATATAAGTAGCAGGATTAATAAGAACATGGAATGCAAATGTCTTCTTAAAATGCCTACACTGATATAGTTTACCTACATAGTCACCAAAGGGAAGAATTTAAAACATCGGTGTTTTCAGTAACATTGGGTACATGCAAAGGGTATCTTCAGTTATCTAATCAAAGATATATCAAAAATGACCGTCCAACATAGGACAGACCTTCAGTTTCCTTCATTGCCTGTATGAAAGTCAGTAAGAGACATTTTCATGTGTTGGTTTAGTTTGATAATGAAGTCCTTACATTTGGAATTCCTGTTGATGCTTGGATTTCTCACACTACATTTGCACCCCCTTATTCACGAAGAATATATTCCCAGATGGGGATGCCTAAAACTGTGGATACTACAAAACCTCATATACACTATACACACATACACATAAGTTGAATTTATACATTATACACAATAATATACTAACACCAATAACTAATAATAAAATTGGACAATTATAAAATATATTATAATAAAAGTTACTTAAAATTTATATATTGTTTATTTTTGAAATTTTTTGTTTAATATTTCAGGATCACAGTTGATCCATGTAAGTGAAACCATTAATAAGGGGAGAAGTGCTGTTAAGTATTTGATAAGCAATTTGTTCTCAGGAGCGGTTAGGTTGGACGGCATTGTGTTGCAATTTACTTATCTTTTATGGTATTGACTTCTTTTTCAAAACCAGTATTGGAGGTAATTTTGGTGATGTTGTTCATTCTAGTTTTGGGAGAGGAGAGTCCAGGTAACAAGATAAAGGAATGGAGAAATCATTTTTGTTCTTTTTCCACTTTGCCTTTAAAAACTCTGGATGCAAGAAAAATGTGAGAAAGCAAGTAATAAATATTAATAATAATAATAGGTGTCAGCAATTAGCTATGTGTCATCCCTCTCTCCTTAAATATGTTACAAGAACAAGGAAGAATTCTCTAATAGCCACAACAGTTGAATTAAGACATGGATAGCTTTGAGAACCAAGGAGGCTTAATTATCTGAAATGTGCAGACAGAGGCTCAATAACCACATGGTAAGGATGGTATGGGAGGAAGTCAAGCATTAGTTAGATGGGCTTCATGTGTATGAACTGGCTGGTCTCAGAGGACCCCATCCTCAGAAAGGTCCTATGATTAGTTTCATGCTTTACAGTCACTGCCTTGAAAATTTAGGACAAGAAGCCTCACTTTCATTTACATGGGAGTATACAAATTCTGCTGCACGGTGCTGAGTATCAGACCACTAGTATCCCTAGTAGACACTTAAAGATCCTTTTGATGCCGAATTCCTTTGCTACTCGGTATTTATTTGGCAATCTAGAGTGAGAAACAACCTTTGAATAATAATTTTTGAGATCATATAGGGATTAGCAGCAAGAAATATGAAAAGATAATTAAATCAACCTGTGCTTATACAATTAATTATATTAACTAAATAGAGGAGTGCGACTTGGGCAAATAGGATAGTCCTAAATTCTTACATTAGAGTTAAAGACATAAAAGGGATGGTTGTTGAGGAAACTAGGCAGAATAGCCAGTTACTGTTATGACATCAGTACAAATTCAAAAAGCCAAATAGGCAATTAATGATTCTAATTGTAGTAACAATACAGGACATTACGAGATAGGTGAAGCAAACAATTACTTGTGCAAATGCTGGAGGCTAGGTAGGCTGTTACCATATACATGGCCCACCTGAAACAGTTAATTGTATTAGCTGTTGCTTTTTTATCTTATCAAAATTGGAACTTTTACTCTACTGCTAAATCAAATGCTTCAAAAATCTCATTCATGTAAAATAAAGTTTCTTAAAAATTCAGTAAAATAAGTTGCATATTTCACATGTTTTTTTCACGTATCTTCAGCACAAATCTAAAGATCTCTGAAAGAGAAAACACTGACATAAATATTGTCTTGATCTTCCTCCTTAGATGTCTCAAATATTCTCCATTATGGGTGTGAGTAGTTTATTTCCCTTGAACCTTCTAAAATCCCCATTTGTAATACAGTGAAATCTGGACAGCCCATACGGCTCAATGCAATTTTCTCATAGAAAACTCCTGCTAATAACAATTTCTATCGAGTCCCTTGGTGAAATGCAAAGCTCCTTTATCATCAGAGGTTTAGAAAAATGAATCAAAAGACGGGAGCAAAGCTATTTAAGGACTAAGGAGGATTCTACACAAATACCTTGATTTTCACCTTTGAATTTAAACTTTTAGTTTAAATGAAGTCGCATGTCACATTTATAGCTCAAATAAAAATAATTGAATACTTACCTGTGTTTGAGATATTGCGTCTCATTAAATATATGAAGATTAAAAAAAACTCAGCTTTAAGGAAAGTGTTAATATAGTCAACACTTTTTTTTAATGAGTAATTGTGAAATGTACTTATTGTGTTTGGGTTCTACAGAGGAACAGAACTAACAGAACCTGTGTTTTGTTTGTGTGTGTGTGTGTGTGTGTGTGTGTGTGTGTGTGTGTGAAAGGATTGATTCAAGTAATTATTGTAAAGCTTTGTAAGGCCAAAATCTCCCTGGAAGGCAACAGGGTAAGCTGCAGGCTGGAGACCCAGGGAAGAGTCAGAGTTCAAGTCCAAAGGCAGTCTGATGGCAGAAGTTCTTGTTTCTCAGGGAGGTCAATCTTTTTCTATTAAGGCCTTAAATTGATTGGATGAGGCCCACCCACCTTATGGAGGCTAAACTCCTTTACTGAAAGTTCACCAATTTAGATACTAATCTCATCCAAAAAAATACCTTAACAGAAACATCCAGAATAATATTTGATCAAACATCTGGGCACTGTGACCCAGCCAAGTTGATACACAAAATTAACTATCATACTTTCTTAGAGTTTGTGGCTACTGGCACAAGTATTTAAATGGAATTAATATATAAATATTCAAAATAAGTCACAGCATGCATAACAGTATACATATAGCAGCAGCTACATTTCTGCATAATTCACCTTCTTAGAGAGCTAGATGGAGAAAATCACCAGTAACTTCTCAACTCAAAAAAACCCTTTATATTAAGGAAAAAAGTTATGTGACTGCTCCAATTCCTTTCTTTAAATTTTCTCTGAAGAAAAAACTGATTGTTCAGATTCTGCTTTTTTGTGCTTGAAGTATTTTTATTTCAAGAATAAGTGGGCTCATTTAACCAAGGAAAGAGAATGCAGAATTGAAGAAGAAAAAAATAAACAAACATATATCTCATTATACCAGAAAAAGAACAAATTATGTATCACTTAACAGGACACAGCCTGTGAAAAGTAACATTAAAGAATATTTAATGGTACATGTAATTGAACAAATATCATGCAAAATAACTTGAGTTCCAATTGATGGGTGTTGAATAAAATATTGTCTTCATCTAACGGTAAGAAATGTTTGTCTCAGTAAATAGCCTAAGGAAGACATCAATGACTGCGCCTGGATTATGGAAGTGCAGTGGCCTATAGATGAGGGCCTAAGTCTTGACTCTCAAAGGATAAATGCATGCAGGTTGTCTCCAGTAATTTAATTTTTTGAAAGAAACAGAAATATTATCCCCAAACACCTTGGTTAACTGGTAAAGAGAGGAGAGGACCCATTAAATTTCGCTTCAAATACAAAATCATTGATGTATGTTTTTTCAATCTAAACATACCATAATTTAGAAGAATTACCTGATCACTACTAAAAAATAAAAATTGTAAGAAGTGTGTTATGGCGAGTAAAGTGAAGATGATTTGAATAACATTTTGGAATGCTCATGCTAAGTGTATCTAAAAACACTAAAGTTTGCAATTTGAAAGCTCTGTGTTGCTGGCAATAGAACTAGGTCTGCAGATAGATATTAAAATAAAAAATGTTTTCCTATTAGAAAAGAGTCTTTGATCAAATAATACAATAATCGGTTTACTAAAGCAAAGGAAATATTTCTAGATGCATCTCTATTTAAATTTCATGCAGCATAAACCATGTCCAACTGTTTCTGTCTTTTATCTAAGAAGATAACGTTCCAGATCAAAATATTGACCTGCATAAGTAAATTCGTTCTAGATTTATGCTGATGCTTGGATTTACCTGGAGAAATTCATATGAAAGACAAAACCTGAAGCGTGGAGAATCACACAAGAAAACGCTTAACCGTTCAGCGCCTAAGATATGTCGTTGGAATGTGCTATTTGAGCTCTTGGTTTTACTCTGCTTAACTAGTTGTGAGCTGACAGTTTACTTCACCACTTTGGGTTACTGTATCTAGTTTCTTATACAATTAAGGCCTTGTATACATCATCTCCAAAGTTCCATAATTTATAAAAGACAGCAAAAATCATGAAAGATTTTTCAGGTTCAAAATGCATTTTAATTCTAAGGAAGAGGGGTGTCAAGAAACTAAAATCATTCACGTGTGCCCAGAAGTTTTCTACCCCAGTAGATCTGTGTCAAAAGAAAAGATTTATAAATATATGCACACCAATGTACTTTTACCAAAAGTTCTGTAATGTTGCATTTCTGAGAGGGACACAGGATGATGAAACAATTTGTTACTCCTTATAGCTTTTATATTAAAATAAAAATTATCAAAAGATGATCTACATATAGATTAGGCATTTGATATGAAACTGTAAAGTATGATTAAAGAGACAAATTCTGTTATGTGACATACAACTTGAATTTCTCTTTAAACATCAAACTCAGTGTTTCTGTTTACTGAAGGAAAGCCCTAAAGTTCCTCAATCAAAGTAAAATATGTAAATCAAAGTGCATGGTTTATTCTGAAGGGTTTTTGCTTGGATGTGAAAACCATCCTGCTGCTTTTTTTAATGAGAAGAAAATTGTGTGGTTTTTTTCTTCTCCTTTTTAAAATGGAGGATTTAATTCTACAGGGTTGCCTGTAGAAAATGATACATTTTATGAACTCTGTATAATTCCATGTATGTGCTTGGCTGGAATAGGTTTAATTTCTATCATTGCTGTGTAGGAGATAGGGCTTGAAGAGTGAGAAATGAAGCAGAAGGTAGTTTATTGTGAAATTGATGCTTAGTAGTTCAGTGATCCACAGTGTAGCATGTGTGAGAATCAGTGGCTTACCGATCCATAATATATTTATCGGCAGACCTTCATGCTACTTGCACACAAATCAAGGAGAGAAGATGGTGATTGTACTCTATATTAGAAGAAAATAATATTAAAGGCAAAAAATGCCTAATTGGAATTTGGAATTCTTTGAGAATTATGTGTGTATAACATTAGAAAAAGAAACATACACATATAATAAGAAAGAAACATATACATACATATAAATTTTGACTATCATTGCATAAATTATTGTAATTTTTTTTCTCATTTATATGCAAGGAATATGCAAGATTCTTTTTACATGTTATTCAAAAACCATAGGAAATGATACTTTTATTTATTTGTTTAATTATTTTAAATATGATTACACATAATTGAATTCATATATTTTAGGCTATAAAGTTTGATGAATTTTGACAAATGCATATATGTATGTAACCAATTCCCAAATTAATATAAAGACTGTCACCATTATCACCTCAAATTCTCTTTCACTCTTTTCTAATTAATAATCCCCCTTGCCTAGGAAACTACTGTTCTAATTTCCATCACTGTAGCTTAGTTTTTACCAGTTCTACAACTTTATATAAATACAAACCTGGACATTGCAAAAGACACATTAAAAATATGTTTATTTCTGTTAACATCTTCATAAAGTGTTAAGTTTTGTTCCACCAAACAAATTATCAATAGTCTTGAACTTGCAGACTCTGTTTTGTTGAGTCTATTTCATTTATGTCATTAAGTTTTTCAGTCTTTTATTCTCAAAAAGTAATCCAAGCTCTGTACCAGTCCCCTCTAATTTAGTAGATGGGAAAACACTGTGTCTTCTCCATTGAGCAGCAGCTGAAACATCAGCTTTTCTCTTTGAACATTCTGTTTTCTCCCACCCCTGGATTCCTGGAATTCTTCCACGCATGGATACTCCATTGCTCAGCTAAGATTTGAGGTGAGGTTATACACAGATTTTGGATTCCCATTCTATTTCTTCCTCCTTTTCAGATCTCCCTCAATTTCCAAATTGAGGACTATTGGTCCCAAACTTTTGAATCCTTCACACCATATGACTATGGCTTTCTGCTTAAGTTCCTGTGGATTGAGATGTGTCCTTAGGAGAAAACTATGTCCTTGCATAAATGATACAGTTTGCACTGCTCCTTTAGCAGATAGATTCACTTAGATCTCTCTTGCTGTTGTTCGCTTCCTAGTGCCTTCGAATAGTTCTTTCAGAAAACTGCCGAGACTTTATAATGATTGACTTTTGAAGAATTATGTCTATAAAAACTATTCTACTCTTCTAGATCCAAAACTCATGTTCTTTCATAATTTGAAATATTTATTGCTTAGAAGTGCTGTGCTAACACATGTTGTACCAAGCCCCTAACATACGCATTTGACTAAACAGTTATATATATATACACATATACATACATATATATACACACACACATATAATTTGTCTTTCTCTGTCACCAGGCTGGAGTGCAGTGGCACAATCTTGGCTCACTGCAACCTCTAAATCCCTGGTTCAAGCAATTCTGCCTCAGCCTCAACCTCCTGAGTAACTGGGATTATAGGCATGCACCACAATGTCCAACTAATTTTTGTATTTTTAGTACAGACAGGGTTTCGCCATGTTGGCCAGGATTTTCTTGATCTCCTGACCTCGTGATCCATATGCCTTGGCCTCCCAAAGTGCTAGGATTACAGGCGTAAGTCACCACGCCCGGCCTCACAAATATATTTTAATTTATTAATTAACGTGACATATGACACATTATTTCTTAAAAATTTACAGCTATCGACATAATCTTAGAGGACACCTAGTCTAATTTTCTCTCCAAATTATAATTCCTATATACATTTTTTCTACTAGTTCTCATTGATGTTATTTAAAAAAAAAAAATCTGGCCCATTATATTAAAATGAGCCTATTTAAATCTGGAGAATTTCAGCTCCCTGAAATTTCTGACTTTTAATAGTATAAAATCTGCCCTTTAACTTTTACTTCAAATTACTTAATTAACAAACTGCCAGTGACAAATTCTTGCTTCACATTAACGAAACACCTAAAATCCTAAATTATTAGTTACGTTTGAACAAGGTTTAGTATTCTCTTAATGTTTTTGTATTCTGTTAACACGACAACCTAGTATAGTATTCTAAATTTCTAAGCATTGTGTCACTTCTCCCTTCACTTTGATCCTTCTTTTGAGGACTTCATACAAAGTTATATCCACTTGACTCACCTGCTTCTTAGATAACTTAAGACTCTTTCTAGATATTATCACTTTAGTAACATTAATAGATGACTTTACATTTCGTGTTAGTGTTTGTTGTATTTAAACAGCAACATCTTTTTGTTTGTGTTTTCTGTCATGTTCTTTTTTTATTTCAATCTTAACCCATGTGATTTTTCACTTAAATTCTTCCTTAAAGTATCTATTTCTAATACCAATATATACTCAAGAAATAAAGAAATATCATATTATGCCAATACCTAGTTCATTATATATGTTGATTATGCACAGCCCTATCAATGTTAATTACAATATGTTCTTCAGCACTATATTCAATGGTTTAGCCATGCTTGTCAGTATTTTTTTTCTTAGAATATACTTGACTGTCTATTGCTGCATGTTAAAGCCATTTCACTTTTGCATTCTTCAATATAAATGAAGGAAAATTAGTTCCCTAAAAACTTTAAGATTATAATTTGTTTTTATTTATTTATTTATTTCGAGACAGAGTCTCACTCTGTTGTCCAGGCTGGAGTGAAGTGGCGTGATCTTGGCTCACTGCAACTTCCACCTCCTGGGTTCAAGTGATTCTCCTGCCTCAGCCTCACAAATAGCTGGGATAACAGGTGCGTGGCACCACGCCCGGCTAATTTTTGAATTTTTATAAGAGATGGGGTTTTGCCATGTTGGCCAGACTGGTCTTGAACTCCTGAACTCAGATGATTCACCTTCCTCGGCCTCCCAAAGTGCTGGGATTACAGGCTTGAGCCACTGCACCTGGCCTAAGATTATAATTTGTGCTATTAATTTATTGAAAACAATTTTCATTTTCAAAGTAGTTAAATACATTTCTAAATTGTTCAAATGTTTCCTCCTTAGCCCTACTTTATTTATAAACATGTATATGTATGTTCATGTAATATGTATGTATACGTAATATGTGGCATTTAAAAAGCAGGCACATAGCTTAGTTATTATGGTGCTTCCATATCTATTTTTGCATCATCTTTGATGTTTGGAGTGACTATATGACCTGATTTGGACAATGAAATGTGTGGAGTAATGAAGTGCATCATTTCTGGGTGAAAGATTTAATAGCCAGTGTATTAATCAATGTGTTCCCATCCACTACCTACAGCTAATATAGAAACTTGTTCTGACATGGAACCCTTAATGCTTAACTGGTTTTCACTGAAAAACAAATTATTTCCTTTATATTAAAGAAATTGTTTACATAATTTACAAATAAGTGTCAATAAAATGTATATAACAGAACATGGACTATTAGCACTTTTTAAAACACAATTATCAGAATGGGGGTTTGGATATGGCATTTTATGGTATTTGATAGTGGTTATTTTTGGCCCTAATTGGAGTATTAAATACTAATACTGTATTAATAATTGCACTTTGGGGTCATCTTGATACTACAAGAGTTTTATAGATATTGCTACTAGCCTTACCAAAATCTGTTTTCTCTTTTGTCTTATTATAAAAACCTTCATATTTATAGAGTAGAAATATAGCACATTAAAATATTCAGGAAACTAAGGTCCTAGAAAGCTGCCTACTTAACATTTTAGGATAATCATTTTTGTTATAATTTGGTAAATAATATTCATTTTACACCAAATAACACTCATTTGTGAAAGTTTCTTAGGTGTTTCCTCACTGTATTTTTCCACATGTAATATGCAGCCATGACATGCCGTCCTGGAGAACAAAGCACAGTCGTGCTTAACAACAGGAAGACATTCTGAGAAATGTGTCTGCTAATTTTGTCTTTGTGTGAACATTATACAGTATACTTTCACACACCCAGATGGCACAATCTACTACACACCTAGGCTACAAGATGCAGCCTATTGATCCTAGGCTACAAACCTGGACAGCATGTTAACTGTACTGAATACTGTAGGCAATTGGAACACAATGGTAAGTACTTGTGTATTTAAACATAGAAAAGGCACAGTAAAAATACCGTATAAAACAAAAAATGGTACACCTTTTTTTATGGTGTGGGACACTTACCATGAATGGAGCTTGCAGGATAGAACTTGCTCTGGGTGAGTCAGTGAGTGAGTGGCGAGTGAATGGGAAGTCCTAGGACGAGACTGTACACTAACTGTAGACTTTATCACCACTGTACACTTAGCCTACACTAAGTTTCTTTAAAATGTCTCTTTTATCAATAATAAATTAACCTTTGCTACTATACTATTTTTATTTTATAAGTATTTTAATTTTTCACGTTTTTTGCTCCTTTGTAATAACGCTTAGCTTAAAAGACAAACACATTGTACAGCTGTGCAAAAATGTTGTCTTTCTTTATACCTTTATTCTATAAGCTTTGATCTATTTTAAATTTTTTAAGTTTTTTGTTAACGAGTAAAACACAAACCCACCCATTAGCCTAGGCCAGTGCAGGGTCAGGATCATCAATAGCACTGTCTTCCACCGCCACATCTTGTCACACTGGGAGGTTCAATTGCCTACTTTAAGGGCAATAACATGTATGGAGCTGTCATCGCTTATGATAACAATATCTCCCTGTGGAACCTCTTGAAGGACTTGCTTGAAGCTATTCTACAGTTAATTTTTTGAAAAACTAAGTACAAGGAGTACACTCAAAAATAATGATAAAACATGTAGTAAATACATAAACCAATAACATAGTTGTTTATCATCATGATTAAGTATTATGTAGTGTACATAGTTGTATTTGCTCTCCTTGTATGTGACTGGCAGCACAATAGGTTTGTTCACACCAGCTTCATCACAAGCCAGTGAGTAATGAGTCATGCTATGATCTAACAATGGCTACAGCATCACAAAGCAATAGGGATTTTTCAGTTCCAATTTAATCTTATGGGACCACCATCGTATATACAAGAAGTCAGTGACTGATATGTCACCATGCAGCTCATGACTGTGTTAGAAAAGGTTTCTGGGTAGGACTTTTGGACAAGCTATTTAAAAGAGGTCAGGTTCAGCTGCCTTTTCTCCTTACCTCCTCCACTTTGCTCTTCATCATTTGGCCTTTTTCTGGCTTACCGCCTGGAGGACAGATGGGATAAGCAGAAGAGGAGCAGCTAGATAACAACTGTGAGGGAAAAAAATCATACACTAAAAATGGCAGAGAAGGATGGAGACACCACCCCTGAATGATTTTCCTTGCAATTATTATTACATGAGAAAAACAACCGCTTATGTAGCTAAATTAACAAAATTGTTGAATATCTGTTACACAAAGCCAAAAGCAATGACTGACTTACTAACTATTCTCTGCATGGTTTGGGAGAAAATCAATACTTTAAATCTGCTAAATATACAATATATCTTAAACACAAATTGATAAAATTAATAAAACAACAACAAATCTGTGCTTTCCACCCCTCCACCTCTCCACTCCCCTTTTCATTTTTCACCCTTTGCAAATGAAAGTTTAATCGCAGAAAGTAGTTCCAGTTTAGAACAAAGTTCAAGATTCCATAAAAACACAAACAATATTTTAATATATATTAAATAATTTAAATTTATCAATATGATACAAAGTTTCTAGCTAGAATGCACAGTGATAATCATGCTGCTGAAGGAAAACTGGATTATGGTGCTGATTCTCAGTTTGATTAATGTATACTATTAGGCAAGTTATTTTATGTCTCTAAACTTCCGTTTCTTCATCTGTCAAATGCTAATACAATATTTATTTATTTTAAACTCTTATTTTAAGTTTAGAGGTACACGTTCAGGTTTGTTATATAGGTAACTTGTGTTATGGGGAGGTTTGTTGTACAGATTAGTTCATCACCCATGTATAAGTGTAGTATCCTTTAGTTACTATTTCCTTATCCTCTCGCTCTTTCTACCCTCCACCCTCTGATAGGTGCTAGTGTGTATGTGTGTATCTATACGGTTTCATGTATCTATATGGTCTCATCATTTAGCACCCACTTATAAGTGAGAACATGCAGCATTTGATGTTCTGTCCCTGCATTAGTTTGCTAAGGATAATGGCTTTCAGCTTCATCCATGTTCTTGCAAAGGTCATGATCTGATTCTTGTTTACAGCTGCATAGTATTCCATGGTGTATATGTATGTACCACATTTTTTTTATTCTGTCTACGATTATTGGGGCATTTAGGTTGATTCCATGTCTTTGCTATTGTGAATAGTGCTGCAATGAACATTCATGTGCATGTGTCTTTATAACAGAGTGATTTATATTCCTTTGGGTATATACCTAGTAGTAGAATTGCTAAGTCAAATGCTATTTCCGTTTTTAGGTCTTTGAGGAATTACCACACTGTTTTCCACAATGGTTGAACTAACTTACACTCACAGCAACAGTGTATAAGCATTCCTTTTACTCCACAACCTCACCAGCATCCCTTATTTTTTGACTTTTTATTAATAGTCATTCTGACAGGTGTGAAATGGTATCACATTGTGGCTTTGATTTACATTTCTCTAATGATCAGTCATGTTGAATTTTTTTTTTCACTATTGTTGGCCGCATGTATGTCTTCTTTTGAAAAGTGTCTGTTCATGTCCTTTGCCCACTTTTTAATGAGGTCGTTTGCTTTTTTCTTGCTAATACAGTATTTATGTCAGAAAGTTTTTATAATGATGACCATAATTCCATAATACATGCTCAGTAACTGATGTATGTTTATTATTTTTTTCTCTTATGTCTTGAGGTATAGCTATTGTTAAAGAGAGAATCTCTGCTGTGGAACTGAGCTTCTTCCTGGGCATAGAGGATTGATTTGATATTTGTGTCATTTTCTCATTTTAGGGAGTTGATAATTCTTCAGAAACAAAGATTATTATTTTCCAGTGGAGAATATTAAAATTTATTTTTATTCTGAGTAGGTTTTATTTGAGTACAATGCTACAAAAGGGTGTTACAAAGACATGGAGTATGTTTTCCTTAACTCTAAAATCTAGAGTAGATATCAACATATGAATTTAGGGGAGGGAAAGACATAAATATTTAGTCCATAAAAGTAGGATTCTTTATGTATATTAGGAACTTCTCTCTGTGCACACTGAAATGAGATTTAAAATGTGGAAAGAAAGCAGAAATTGCCTCTATTTTTAGATACCTTCTACCTCCAATATTGTGCAGATACAGGGAGTTTCTACCATATCACTGAAGTGTCCAGTCTCTCGCTTAATAGATGTTTAGAGGCAATTTTATTCACAGCTACAATCATTTCATATTGTTGAATCAGAAATTCAGTGGTGAATTTTTAAACTTGGAAGTTCCTGTGGTAGCTTTCTGATACCTTCTTAGTGGCTCCCCAGGTGTTCACCTCTCCGCTGGGTCAGTTTTAAAAGATTCTGGGAACCCTTCTGGGGAGACCAAAGAAGACCATACTGCAAGAATTCTCTCTCTCTATGACAAATTACAATGGATTCTTAAGCACCAAATTTCATGAGCTAAATTTTTTTGTGGTTGAATTGTGTAGAGTGGTTTGGTTATCGCTATTGAACCCTCATGAAGAGTACCTGCAAACCAGAAAGATATTTCAAATTCAATTTATGTATTTATTTTAAATGTTAAGGTCTTTCTTCTTCTCCATTTTCTCTGCTCCTTATGTTTCTAATTACTGCTCCTTCAACTTCATAGTTCTGTTTTAAAAACATTGTTAAAACTATTTTTACATTAGTGGATGCTTTAAAAAAGCTTTGCATCTCTGTCCCTACACTCCTAATTCTCACACGCTGACTTTACCTATAAAAATGACTTTATCTCTAACAAACAAACTTATCCTCAGTCTAAAGTGACCCTGTCCAACATGTCCAGACACTTAGCAGGTGAAGATCATCATGAATTTACCGGAAGTAAATTAGAAATCCAGGAAGCCTTTTATATTAAATATTGTCCTTGGTAATGAGAAGAGCCCATTTGTATCCATGAATAATAAACAATGTTCCCTCTGACATTCCATTCTCAAAAGTTTTAAAAATGTTCAATTCAAGAAATCAGGATTTTTCTTACATGTTTATGCTTATGTGCTCATTTCACCTTTGTTGGTCATGGCAGGTGTTGATCAAAAGGAAGAAAGGAAAGAAGAAAGAAAGGAATGATCAATGTAAGAAAAGAACAGAAAAATATCTAGTGAGTAGAAAGATGAAAAAGGATATTTTCAATTACAGAAAGAGAAATATTGAATGCAGTATAAGAATAGCAAAACTGATCATGAAGAAGACATGGAGATAGATATGGATATAGATACCTATTAGCACCGAAGATGCATCTCTCCACTGACACCTTGTATTTGTAAAATTCCTCTTCCAAATTTTACACAGAGTAAGTCTGTGCAACCAGTAGAGTAAGCAGACGTTATGCTGCGTAATTTACAAGTTAGGTTATAAACACTGAGCAGAGATTGTCACTGGGCTCTTGCTTGCTTAGGCTGTCATTCTCTTCCTCTTTCTTTCATCCCTCACTCTGGGTGAGGTCAGCATCCGTGTGGCGTCTACAGCCTATAAGGAGGCCCAGCTAGCTGGGAACTGAAGCCTCTTTCTATCAGCCACAAGAATGGGTTTGAAAATAGATTGCCCAGTCTCTTCAGATGACTGCAGCCATGACGGACAACTTGGTGCAACTTTGTGAGAGATGCTGAGCCACAACCTCCCAGCTAAGTCATGTGCCCATTCCTAACCCTCAGAAACTGTGTGAAATAATAAGTGTTTAAATGTTTGTTGTTGTAAGCTCTGAAGTTTTGAAGTAATTTGTTACACAGCAATGCAGAGATAATACATGAATATATAAATAGATACATTGATGTATAGGTATATGTGTGTATATATATTTACAATTAACTTTGGTGAATGTTGCTGACTAAAGTTAAATATAACAATTTAAAGTCAACATTGTTTTCGGTGCATTATTGGAATAGCTTAGCAAAGTCCTTAAAGTAACTCAAAATATAAACTCCTTCTGCCATCTATTGGTGACTTGAATAACTTCTCAGATTACTTTGTAGTTTCATTCTTTTTAGGATGAGCTATATTTGAAATGTACACAGATATATTCTAAGCTCTTGGATATTAGCTGTTTAATATTGACAAAATTTTTTTGTCATTCCTATTATCTCACTAGATAACCACTTATCCTAGAGAAAACATGTTTATTTTAATATGAAAAGTTCTTAAAAATCTTTTCTTGCTACATTATTTCTAAGCTTAAAGTGTCCTTTAATAAAATATTTAATATTATGCATTTCAAATTTTAATTTTAAAAATTTTCTAAATTCTTAATAAGAGCAAAACTTACTTTCAGCATAGTTTTATTGTAAAGTGCATTGTATTTTTTCACTTCATAGGCTCCCCATGATATTCCCTGCTTCAACTGTCTTAACTGAGCAAAAGAAATAGGAGGTAATCAGCAACGCTCACACAATATTTTATGCAAAATTATTTTCTTTCAGAACAACTAATCTGGTGCCACCTTATAAATGTTTACATTCCACAGTTTCAAATTACTGTAGGTTTTTGTGTTTTCCCCATACTTCATATCATATATTACTTTTATTCTGTACATTATAACATTTAAAGTAATTTTGGAGTGTTAAATAATGATGACAATGAATACCTCTAAAAGAAGAAAGCAAGATATATTAGCTCAACAGAAATATATCAAATAGAAGGATAAACAGATGGATTGATTGATATAGATCTCATTTGTAAAGATTAGAATAAAAACTCTGTAAGTCCAACTCAGACAAACCAAATTTATTCTTTTGTTATACTGGTTTCTCCTGACTATAAATTGTTCTTTCCCGGTGGGTTAGTCATTATAGATAATTGGTTAGTGTGTTATTTCCATGCTGAGTAGAATAGTTATGTTACTAAAAGCATTTTTTTCCATAGGCAGTGTATTGACACTTGCATAATTTAAGAAAAAAAAATGAATCTCATCAAACACCTGGTATTCATTAGTACTTTTCATCCACCTGGTATTCATTAGTACTTTTTATCCATGTGTTTCCTGCTCAAAATTTTAATCACTTACTCTCCTCTATGTAGATGACACAAACAAAGCTCTCTTATGTGAGAATTTATTTTCATAAGCCAAGATACAGCACAACACAGCACATTTATTTTCCTACTATTTCCCTTTAATGTTGAAGATGAGACAGAGTTAGTGAAGTATTTACGAAAGAGTTGATTGAAAAGAAATTTATGAGAACACAACTGACATTATCTCATTTTGACTTACCTTTTCTGACATCTTATGGGAACTGTGACTGAACCTGTCAAGAAAAAATTAACAAGGACTCAGGGGATAATTTCTTCATGTACAATTAGTGAGCAGTTTTCTTTAATGGCTCCTTTACAAGTAGGATAATATAGAAAATCATCTACAAAGGAAACTCTATTCTCTTGTTTATAATTAATTTTGACGTTGTTAGCAAATGTTTTCTTGAGACCATACTGACCTTACAAATTTGTGTATGAAAACCATGAAGAAAATATTTTTAAAGAGTTCATTCTAAAATCATTAGTAGCTGAATGACGCAATATTTTATAAAATTTTTCATGTTAAATCGAGATGTAAAGATAAATTACTACAGTGTACATTTCATTGAAAATTGTATCGAGTACATTTACATAATCAGAAATTAATAGTAGTTATATCTGCATATTTTACCATACTCCTTATGTAGTTATTGAAATTTACTAACTACCTTGGTACCTGTAATGCATATATGCATTAAATATTTACAAACAATATTTTAGTTTACTGAATTGTTCATTATTATTGTGTTTTATTGACTCATGTATTTAGAATTTTTTAAAATTATAGGAATTACCGTTGATTGTGGAAGCTACAACTTTAATCTAACCCGTATAAGTGTTTTCAAAGCTAATGCATCAGTGTTTTGAATACATGGCCCAGTATTGCTTAGTACCTGATGAGTCTGTTGAACTTCGTATATTCTTCAAAAAAACGGAATCTGGTGTCCTGTAGAAACAGACTCAGTCAAAACAAGGAGATTGAGAGGATCTTTGAAATTATATCCACACATGAAGGAATGAAATACTGCCTGTGATCTTAAAATGACAGCAAAAAAGAAAAAGACATGCGAAATGGAAGAAAAAAGAAGACAACGAAAAAACACTCATATTTAGAAAGGGGCAATGAAAAAAGATATTCCCAAATATATTGGTATAACCTATAGCATTTTGTGAATCCTAGAGGGTAAGGATTTGTTAAGTGAGTAAAAGGACCAAAGAATGTCCTTGGAATCAGTTTAGGAACTGAGTCCTTTGGAAATGGACTGAGTTTCTTGGCACTTGCTTGTTCATTCTCTTCTTCATTTGTTCATTCAGTAATCAGGTATTTAGCGCTTTCTGTATACTGAAAACTGTTCTAGACATTGAGTAGTTTTCAGTGAACAAAATGAGATAAACACTTGCCTTCACTGAGCTTTCAGTTTATCCTAGTGTCTTTGATGCTGCAAGAGTTTCACTTATCAGGTATGATTAAATGTTTACACTAAGAAAAGTAATGAAGAAGAATTTCCCTAAGGGTGTGAGAGTAGAGACATTATCATCACAACAATCTACTCCTGACTGGTATTTGAAGATTCACTTCCAAATGGGTTAGTTACATTAATTGCAATACTTTGTTTTATTATTTTGGAATTTCTGATAATGCAGCTCCCTTGGTAAATGGCTTATCAATTCAGTTTGGGGTCTCTCTTGGTGTAAGTCATCTTCAAACAGACTGCTCCCCAAATCACCAAATCTGATACATTTTACTGGGTTTCTGTTGCCCATTATTTTTCTCCTGGTGAAAGCATTAATCTCAGCACAGAAAGAGTAATGGCTTTCAGTATTGGAGATGTAACTTTCGTCATAATCTTGAAAAGTTACTCTGTCCATGGTACATAAGAATTCCAACCTCAAAGTGGAGGAATCTTCACATTGAGGAAATAGAGAGAGATTCATTGCAGATATTTTGAAAAGACCTAGGGGTATATGTTCCCCTGTTGTCCAAGCCTACTCCCATGTCCCCATTTCCCTTACCTAAGGACAAGGTCAGAAAGAGGCCAGCAAATTCCCTATTCTTTAATTTGTAATTTTTTTAGTTGAGATTAGAACTGTATCCCCTGAAACTAGACATATAGGTAAGCATCTCTGCTGCAAAATGACTGAGACCTCCTCTTATTGCAAAATAATACCAAATGATATGGACTGAATGTTTTTGCACCTCCAAAATTTGTATGTTGAAGCCTAATCCTTAATGTAATGGAATTTGGAGATGGGAGCTTTGGGAAGTGATTAGGTCAGGGCCCTAATGAATGGGATTAGCGCCTTTTGAAGAAGAGGCACAGAGAGCTTGCTTCATGAATAGGATCAATACATTTAAAAGAAGAGACATGGAGCTCACTTCCTGTCTCTGTTCTTTGCCATGTGAGGGTGCAAGAAGAAGACAGCCATCTGCAAACCAGGAAGTGGGCCCTCACTGGACACTAAATCTGCCAGCACATTGATCTTGGACTTCCCAGCCTCCAGAACTGTGAATGTTTCTTGTTTAAGTCACACGATCTCTGGTAAATTGTTTTATACTAGACAGAACTAAGACAATAATTGTAATGCATCCTACCTGTAACTTCTTCACTCCTCCTTATAAAATCTAAGATAAAACCTCTTTGCTGAGATACTGTGATTTTTTAATTTAATGGACTTTCCCTATTGCAATAACCTCTCTGAAATAAATTTCATTACCTAGCTGATTTTTGTATTTGAAAAGATACTTAAACAGAGCTTTATTAGCCTACAGAAGCTGTGGATGCTAGTTAAAATAATCTTTTAGTACTAAATGTATTGAACACCAATAATCACATTTTTCCTTGTGGAACTCCAAGAATGATGAGGTGCACCTGACCCAATGAGGTGATCTGCAACTTGTATCCAGGCAGAACTATGTGTTTAAAGCTAGTCCTTATACCTGGAAAAGAACAGTTATACTTCTAAGACTTCTGATTAGGCTTATATTTAAACATTATCACCCACTATTATTTACCCTTTAGAATGTTACCAGTCTCTCTATTGGATATCCTAGTTGTGATGATTTCCTACTACAGTGCTCAGATAACTTTCCTTGTTCAAGAACTCTTGTATGTCTGAATTTTACCTTAATTGACAACTACCATTGGCATATATCAATTTAGTAGTTGAATCCCATTCTTAGGCAGTATCTAGTGGGAAAACTGACAATAGAGAAGCAATCCTTTGTTTCTAAAAGCTACACAAACAATTCGCCTCTCTGGCCATTAGCAACCTGAGACTAAATGCAGAAAATGATTTAAGCAAGAGAGATACAGAATTGCTTCTTTTGTCCTAACAGCTCTGAGCTTGGTGACCCAGAAACAGGACGTCTCTGTTTTCTGTTTTATCATCATGACAAAAAGAAATAAACAATATACATGTTTACATTTGGTTGTCATCAGGTCTCTACAAAGACCCTCCTCTCCTCTGTGTTAGTCTGTTCTAGGTTCTGAGAGACAATAGGAAAGGTGTTATAGCTGCTTTATACCTACAAATAATAAATATCTTCCCATTCCACACATTCTGCCTCCAGGTCTAAGTGCACGTTTTCTTTGAGGATCTGCTTCTTTTAATCACACTTCTTAGAGAGATGACTATGTGGGTTACATGGTAAAATAAAAGATAAAATAAAAGTACATTATACACAGGAATAGTGTCTGGCACAGGATACTTTCCCAGAAAATGTTAGTTCTGTATATATATACACACACACACATACACACACACACGCACATGCACACACGTACACACACACACACTTTTTACTTCCTAACTTTGCATTCTAAAGCAAAATAATATGTTTCCTGTCATTAGCTTTACCTTCTTTATCATGCTTTTAAATGTTCCATGTGGCATCTGTTTTCCTCTACTTATGTCCTCTAAATATAAAAGGTCATTAAATACTGATAAATTATGTCTAGAGAGTAAAAGTAAAGACATTTGCTTTGGGTTACTAGCTCATGTTTATCCAAGTCACACTGAGATGCAGTCCCTTCTGCAAGTCATTGACATATTTAGATAAACAGGATAACACATTTCAATGAATACGGGAAAAGCCAATTCACCAGAGGCAAGAGTGAAGGATTATGGGGAAATTCATTTACCTTGCCTTTTGCCCTTCTTTAACAAAAATTGAATGAGGAACTGAGGTCATTAAAGAGCTGGTTGAAAATTAAAGAGCGAAATAACAGTGTTACCAATAAAGAAAGTCTTAAGAATAACAGGATAAATAATGTAATACTCAATAGGCCTGTTTCTGCTAATCCCCATTAAAGAACGAATCTTAGCACTGAGAATTCTAGCAAGATATTTGACAGGACAAGTACTGATTGAGATTTGAGTTAAAATTTCTTTTGAGTTTAGATTTATATCTGTCTTATATCTTCAAGAACGTGATGGGAAACTACAGTAAAATATGTATTCTTTTTCAGGGGGTGGACTCCAGAGAAAGGGCTTATCAGAATACTTTACAATAATACCACTCCATCTTAAATAAGATAATCCTGTAAAGGTAGTACATAGGGAGAGAGGCCTAGTGAATATAATACACTTTGTTTCTTCAAGTTACAAGAAAATAACTTCTTTTTGCCACTTGATTGAGATCTTTCCTGGTAAATTGCAAACCCTTCACTCTGTAATATTCGTTCAGGTCTACAGGAAAGGGTAAAAGAACTGAAAGCTTCAGTATTGTCCCTAAACCATAAAACCTACTGAATTCTTGCTGGGAGCTTCAAGTCACTGTAATAGAAATTGAGTGACAGGTTTTAGACAGGTCTATAAATCAAATTAATGAGCAAATTTTAGCATACTTTTAAAGCATAATAAGACCTTATAACATCGTGTTAATTGCTAAATAATCGTCATATTCTGCACATGTTGTATATTTCCTGTTCTTCAAGTATGACTAGCCGATGTTCCTGTTCAAGTTCCCTCATATTAATAAATATGTCTATAGAGTTTGGAAATAAAGATAATCTTTAAGAAAGAAACAATCAAGTAGCAACGCATAATAGAGGAAATTAGTTATTTTGGTAAGTTACCCTCCTAATGCTTGTAAGTGTGTTATTGGGTAGTTTAATAAAACAGCAAATAAACATACATACAATAATCAGAGTGACTAAACAAAGTATGAAAAATTAAATGAAGTCAAAATAGTTATTTTA
Source organism: Macaca mulatta (assembly GCF_049350105.2). Taxonomy (NCBI): domain Eukaryota; kingdom Metazoa; phylum Chordata; class Mammalia; order Primates; family Cercopithecidae; genus Macaca; species Macaca mulatta. Next base: position 171,060,071 of record NC_133410.1, read on the forward strand.
AAAATAAGATTATTTGATGAAAAACAATTTTAAAAAGAGCATATTATCAACATATAGTACAGAAAATGAAGGACCTAAAATCCTTGCACTTAGCAAAATTTGTCTAACACTTTTCAGGGAAAAGAATGAGAAATAGGCAGTTGAGTAATTAGACGCTGAGCACTCCATAATACAGGAGGGAGAGTCCATCAGTCTCTTTGAAAACCTGGGCAGAATTATTATCTCCTCAACTACCACATCCTTCTCATTGATTCATGTCCTTTCACATCATCTACTTAGAGTGATGAGAATTCCTAAGCAAAGGATGCTAGAATTGATGGTTTCTAATTCAAAGGGACTTTGCTGAACACCTACTATAGGGCAGGCAGCGATGACATAAAAAATAATCAAAATTAATCCATATTATTTAAGGGATTTCTTTAAAATTTAATTATTATGATTTATCAGACCAGTGTTCCTATAAAGCTTTAATTAATTAATTTTCATAATTATTAAACATAAACTGTATAACTGGAGTTCTGTACTTAGTAAGTACAAATAAGTTTACACCAGATTGACTTTTTCCACACATACCAACTAAAAACGGACAAAATAAAAAATACCAAAAGCAAATAAAATGTGAACACATGCTGGCAAAATGTGGAAGGAAAATGACCCTTGGTAGAAAAAAATGCATGAGTTAACTGTCCTATATGTTTTGACCTTCAGCTTCAGAATGGGCTGGAGTTGGCATCGTGTCTACAGAAAGCCCAAATTATTTTTGACTTGAAGAAATACAGGCCATATTTTCTTTTCTTTTTTTCTTTTTTTTCTTTTTTTTTTCTTTTTTTTCTTTTTTTTTTTTTTTTTTTTTTTTTTTTGAGACTGAGTCTCACTCTGTCGCCCAGGCTGGAGTGCAGTGGTGCAACCTCCGGTCACTGAAAGCTCCGCCTCCCGGGTTCACGCCATTCTCCTGCCTCAGCCTCCGGAATAGCCGGGTCTAAAGGCGCCCGCCACCACGCCCAGCTAATTTTTTGTATTTTTAGTAGAGACAGGGTTTCACCGTGTTGGCCAGACTGGTCTTGATCTTCTGACCACGTGATCCACCCACCTCGGTCTCCCAAAGTGCTGGGATTACAGGTGTGCACCACCGCACCTGGCCGGAAATACAGGACATATTTAGGGAAATCCACAGCCATTGGCAAATGTGATAGGTTGGGTGGGAGGGGAAGTCTATCAAGCAGAGAGCAAGGATAAGTGCCCCCAAATTTGCTAATAAACCCTGTCATTTTTCCCTTTTGACTCCAAAATCACACTTAACAGCTCAGGTAAAATTTAAAATAAAAAACAAAAATTTGAGATCTGAGGTGCCATCCTCAAAATGCCAGAGTTATTTATAAAAATATAAAAAAACCTATAGTCCTTACAAAATAACATTCACAGTGTTCATGATACAAACCAATATTGCTTAATAAATAAAGAAATGTAAAAAGTGCCACATTCTAAAAAGAAAAGATAATAAAGTGGAAACCAATCTGAGATCATGTAAATAGCAGACTATGATATTAAAATAGCTGTTATAACGATCTTCAATGAGGTAAAAAATTTCTAGCAATAAATGAAACCATAGAAAATCTTAGCAGGGAAACAAACTACAAACAATAGAAACCCTAATATTAAAGAAAAATATATGTTAATTAAAATGGTGGGATAACTTGAGAGTATAATAGTGATAAAAGAGAAAAATCAATAAACTTGGAAGTGATAGTAAATACACCTCTGATTAGATTGTTATGTTGCCATTTTCATGCTCTTCAAAATATATTCTAATTTCTCTTGTGATATGTTTTTGATCTATGGATTATTTTAAAACGTGTTATTTAATTTCAAAACATTGGATATTTTCCAGATCTCTTTATATTACTGATTTTTAATTTAGAGAACATACTTTATATAATTTTAAATCCCCCTAATTTCATATGTGTTACTTTTATTGCCTAAATATGGTCGATTTTGGCGAATATCTTTGTGGACTGAAAAAAAACACAAAGAATTCTGTTGGCCGGGCGCGGTGGCTCAAGCCTGTAATCCCAGCACTTTGGGAGGCCGAGACGGGCGGATCACGAGGTCAGGAGATCAAGACCATCCTGGCTAACACGGTGAAACCCCGTCTCTACTAAAAAATACAAAAAACTAGCCGGGCGAGGTGGCGGGCGCCTGTAGTCCCAGCTACTCGGGAAGCTGAGGCAGGAGAATGGCGTGAACCCGGGAGGCGGAGCTTGCAGTGAGCTGAGATCCGGCCACTGCACTCTAGCTTGGGCGACAGAGCGAGACTCCCTCTCAAAAAAAAAAAAAAAAAAAAAAAAAAGAATTCTGTTACTGGTCAGAGGTTCCTATAGTTTTTGATTAGGTGTATTTATTTGATAGTGTTGTTGAAGGTTCCTATATACTTTCTTTTTTTCCTATCCACTTGTGTTAACAATTACACATGTAATTGGGTAAAGAGTGTTGAAATACCTAATTACAATTATGGAGATATCTGTTTCCCATTTTGATAAAAATGTTGAAATATTCTATTATAATTATGAAGATACCTATTTCTCATTTTAGTTTTATTAGCTTTTTCACATTTTAAAACTTCAATACCTGAATATATAGGCTTCCTATGTTGTTACGTTTCTTTGATTATTGATCACTTTATTATTATGAACTATGTTTCTTAATCCCAGTATTTCTTGTATTGATGTCAATTTTATTTAGTGTTTGTATAATCATTCCAGCCCTCTTTTGATTAGAGTTTGGTTAGTATTTGCATGTATATCTTTTACCATTCTTTCACTACTAGTCTATGTATATAGGTCTATTTAAAGAGGGTTTCATGTTGAAAGCAATAGTAGGTTCTTAAATTTTTATTTAATAATATAATCTCTTATTTTTTGTTAAGGCATTTAGACCATTTGCATTTGCTATAATTAAGAAGAAAGCTGAAAGCAGTGGTTCACACTGGTAATTGCAGTACTTTTTGGAGGCTGTGGTAGGAGGATTTCTTGAGACCAGGTTTTCAAGACCAGCCTGGGCAACAGAGCAAGACCCTGTCTCTACAAAAAGTTAAAAAATTGGCTGAATTTGATGGTGTATGCCTATGGTCTTAGCTACTCAGGAGGCTAGGATGGGAGGATCGCTTGAGCCTAGGAGTTTGAGGCTGCACTGGGTGACAGAGAAAGAAGAAAGTAGTGTGTAAGTCTACTATCTAGCTATTTGTGTTTCATTTGTTCCATTTGCCTTTTCCTCTTTTTTTTTCCCCCCTATTCCTTAGCATTATTTTGGGTTAACTGAGTTTGACTGTGATCCAGTTTTATTAATTACCTATTACCTTTTATTTTTCACTCTTTTTTATTTTTAGTGATTGAACAGGGGTTTAAAATATGCATCTTTAGTAATCATAGTCTTTATTCAAATAATATGATATTATTTTACCTTACAATAAAAATTCATTATCTACCCCTTTTACTTTATAAATATTGTCATTCATTTTCCCGTTACATATGCTGTAAATCAGACAAGGCATCATTATTATTTTTATGTTAAAGAGCTAATTTTCACTAGATGAAAAAACAAGACATGAATTTCTTTGCTACATATCCACATATTTACCCACATATTCATAATTTTCAGCACTTATATGTACAGGTGTGAATTTCCATTTGGTATTATTTCCTCCCACCTTTCCAGTGTTTCTTAACATTTTTCATAATGCATTCCTGGTTTTAATGAGTTATCTTGGCTTTGGTTTAAACTAAGAAAAATAAAAAATATAAAAAAACCTCTTATTTATATGTAATTATTTCAAGACTTTTTTTTTCTTTTTCTGGACAAAACTACCTACCACTGAAGAAATTCTTGGCACTCTGTCAGCATGCCAGGGACTGTGTTTACTCCACTCAACACCAGAGAAGTCTGCAGCGTTATTCAGCCAGTGAGTGATGACTTCATAGTCCTATGCTTAGCATCTGCTTCCTGGTCTACTGGTAACAAAATAAGGTTAGGTTTACTGGAAGCAGTGCATTTACTTTGTGAGCACTCTCAGAAGGTGGTGTCTTGGGGTGGGTAACAGTAAAAATGAAGTCTCAACTGGAGACTTTTTTGTGTCTGGTCCCACCAAGAGACTCCAGAACACAAAATGCCCCACAGATTTAGTGTCGTCTTGAAGCAGTGAAACTGGCCATAATAGCTCCATGTCAGTTACTCCTTGGCTGAGGTTGGAGGGTAGGTGAGAGTGTGAGTGATGTGGGTGATAAGGAATAGCCTCCAGGAAGACGGAGTCCCTGTTTGGTTGAAGAAAATTCTCCAGAGAATAGGTCAACCATGGTTCAGTGCGGCTCTTGTATAAAAACCTATGTGCGACTTTTCAGGCCCTACTATAGGCAATTACAAAGGATTTATGTGGCAATCCTCCCAGCATGAGCCTTGGTGCACAGCCAATGCATCACACTGTCCGAGTCAAGGACTCAGGCCCCACTGGCTGGTCATGCACTCACGTATACATGCACTCTCAGTCCAGAGGCCTTCAATCCTAGGTCTCTTTAAGTGGGGCCCTTTGCCACGTTCTTCAAACACTTTTGCTGAGGCTGCTTTATCTAGAAAAGTAGAAAGAGACTTTGCAGACATTTTTCCCCATTCTGCCTCAATACTCAATGCATTTTCACTAGCAGATATTTTGTTTGCATTTCCCCCACGCCTAAGGTCCTTAAAAATTCAGAAGCCTTTGGTTCAGGGTTCCCTCAATAAAGATATGAAATTGCACATCTGCCCTGACCCCTTCACCATGAACATTTTCAAGGAGAAAAATGAAACAGAAGTCAACACTTTCTCCAGTTTAGACTCTTGCTTATTCCATTGTGGTAACTGATTAAAGGTTTTACTATCACTTCCATTTTTGGCTTGTTGCTTGAACTGGGTGTTCTGACACCTAGAAGCTCAGTTCCCTCACCAGCTCAGCTGAGCAGCTGACGGTGGGTAGGGCCACCAGCAGCTGGAGGGGATCTGAGTGTGATACTTGGAGCATCTACCATAACCACTTTCTGTTTTGTTTATTCACTCTAGTTTACTCTTCATATTTTAAACATTAATTCCTTCATTTTAAATTGATATACAATAATTGTGTATGAGGTATAATGTGCTCTATGTATACATTGTAGAAAGATTTGGTCAAGCTAATTAACATATTCATCACCTCACCAAATTTTTTGCATTGGGAATGTTAAAAACCTATTCTAGCAATTTTGTAATTGTAATATATTATTATTAATGTGGTCACTATGCAGCACAAGAGATCACTAAAATATATTCCTCCAGTCTAACTAAAACTTTGCATCCTTTGATCAATGTATTTCTTTTCCCCATCTCTCCTTCTCCTCTAGCCTTTGGGAACCATCTTTCTACTCTCTGTTTCTATGAGACAAACTTTTCCAAATTCCACAGATGTTTGTGAGATCATAAAGTATTTATCTTTCTGTGCCTGCCTTATTTCCCTTGGCATAATGGTCCTCCAGGTACATCCGTGTTGTCACAAATGACAGGGTTTTTTTCTTCTTTTTTAAGGTTGTATAGTATTCCCGTGTGTATATATACCATCTTTTCCTGATCCATTCATTTGTTCATGGTCATGGAGATGTTTCCTTTTTTTTGTTTGTTTGTTTTTTTGGCTACTGTGAAAAATGCAAGAATGAATATGGAAATGCAGATATCTATTTGTGATACTGATTTCATTTTCTTTGGATATATACACAGTAGTAGGATTGCTGGATCATATGGTAATTCTATTTTTACTTTTTTGTAGAACCTCCATACAACTTATCATAATGGCTATCCTAATTTGTATTCCCACCAACAGTGTTCAAGGGTTCCCATTTCTCCACATTCTCACCAAAATTGGTTATCATTTTTCTTTCTGATTATAGCCATTCCATTCTAACAGGAGTAAATTATGTCTCATTGTGGTTTTAATTTAATTTCCCTAATGGTTAGTGATGTTGAGCACATTTTATTTTATTTATTTATTTATTTATTTATATTATTATTATACTTTAAGTTCTGGGATACATGTGTAGAACGTGCAAGTTTGTTACATAGGTGTGCATGTGTCATGGTGGTTTGCTGCACCCATCAACACATCATCTACATTAGGTATTTCTTCTAATGCTATCCCTCCCCTTATCCCCACTCCCTAAAAGGCCCCAGTGTGTGATATTCCCCTCTCTATGTCCATATGTTCTCACTGTTCAGATCCCACTTATGAATGAGAACATGCAGTGTTTGGTTTTCTGTTTTTGTGTTAGTTTGCTGAGAATGATGGTTTCCGGCTTCATCTATGTCCCTGCAAAGGACATAAACTCATTCGTTTTTATGGCTGCGTAGTATTCCATAGTGTATATGTGCCATATTTTATTTATCCAGTCTAACATTGATGGGCATTTGGGTTGGTTCAAAGTTTTTGCTATTGTAAATAGTGCTGCAACAAACATACATGTGCATGTGTCTTTATAGTAGAATGATTTATAATCCTTTGTGTACATACCCATTAATGGGATTGCTGGGTCAAATGGTATTTCTGGTTCTAGATCCTTGAGCAATCGCCACACTGTCTTCCACAATGGTTGAACTAATTTACACTCCCATCAACAGCATAAAGCATTCCTATTTCTCCACATCCTCTCCAGCATCTGTTGTATCCTGACTTTTTAATGATCGTCATTTTAACTGGCATGAAATGGTATCTCATTGTGGTTTTGATTTGCATTTCTCTGATGACCAGTGATGATGAGCTTTTTTTTCATATGCTTGTTGGCCGCATAAATGTCTTCTTTTGAAAAGTGTCTGTTCATATCCTTTGCCCACTTTTTGATGGGGTTGTTTATTTGTTTGTTTTCTTGTAAATTTGTTTAAGTTCTTTGTAGATTCTGGATATTAGCAATTTGTCAGATGGATCAATTACAAAAATTTTCCCTCATTCTGTAGACTGGCTGTTTACTCTGATGATAGTTTCTTTTGCTGTGCAGAAGCTCTTTAGTTTAATTAGATCTCATTTGTCAAGTTTAGCTTTTATTGCAATTGCTTATGGTGTTTTAGTCATGAAGTCTTTGCCCATGCCTATGTCCTGAATGGTGTTGCTTGGTTTTCTTCTAGGGTTTTTAATGGTTTAGGCCTTATCTTTAAATCTTCAATCCATGTTGAGTTAATTTTTGTATAAGGCGTAAGGAAGGGGTCCAGTTTCAGTTTTCTGCATGTGGCTAGCCAATTTTTCCAACACCATTTATTGAACAGGGAATCCTTTCCCCATTGCACGTTTTTGTCAGGTTTGTCCAAGATTAGGTGGTTGTAGATGTATGGTGTGGTTTCTGAGGCCTCTGTTCTGATTCATTGGTCTATATATCTGTTTTGGTACCAGTACCATGCTGTTTTTGTTACTGTATCCTTACAGTATAGTTTGAGATCAGGTAGCGTGGTGCCACCAGTTTTGTTCTTTTTGCTTAGGATTGTCTTGGCTACACGGGCTCTTTTTGGTTCCATATGAAATTTAAAGTAGTTTCTTTTAATTCTGTGAAGAAAGTCAATGGTAGCTTGATGGGAATATCATTAAATCTATAAAATACTTTGGGCAGTAAAGCCATTTTCACGATATTGATTCTTCCTATCCATGACCATGGAATATTCTTCAATTTGTTTGTTTCCTGTCTTATTTCCTTGAGCAGTGGTTTGTAGTTCTCCTTAAAAAAAGTCCTTCACATCCCTTGTAAGTTGGATTCCCAAGTATTTTATTCTCTTTGTAGCAATTGTGAATGGGATTTTGCTCATGATTTGGCTCTCTGTTTGCCTATCATTGGTGCATAGGACTGCTTGTGATTTTTGCACATCGATTTTATATCCTGAGACTTTGCTGAAGTTGCTTATCAGCTTAAGGAGTTTTTGGGCTTAGATGATGGGTTTTTCTAAATATACAATGGGGTCATCTGCAAACAGAGACAATTTGATTTACTGTCTTCCTATTTGAATTCCCTTTATTTCTTTCTCTTGCCTGATTGCCCTGGCCAGAACTTCCAATACTATGTCGGATAGGAGTGGTGAGAGAGGGAAATCTTTGACTTGTGCTGGTGTTCAAAGGGTGTGCTTCCAGTTTTTGCCCATTCAGTATGATATTGGCTGTGGGTTTGCCATAAATAGCTCTTATTATTTTGAGATATGTTCCATCAATACCTAGTTTATTGAGTGTTCTTAGCATTAAGGGGTGTTGAATTTTATTGAAGGTCTTTTCTTCATCTATTGAGATAATCGTGTGGGTTTTATCATTGGTTCTGTTTATGTGATGGATTACATTTATTGATTCGCATATGTTGAACCAGTCTTGCATCCCAGGGATGAAGCCAATTTGATCGTGGTGGATTAGCTTTTTAATGTGCTGCTGGATTTTGTTTACCAGTATTTTATTGAAGATTTTTGCATCAATGTTCATCAGGGATATTGGCCTGAAATTTTCTTTTTTTGTTGTGTCTCTGCCAGATTTTGGTATCAGGGTAATGCTAGCCTCATAAAATGAGTTAGTTAGGAGTCTCTCTTTTTCTATTCTTTAGAATAGTTTCAGAATGAATGGTACCAGCTCCTTTTTGTACTTCTGGTAAAATTCAGCTGTGAATCCATCTGGCCCTAGGAGGATTTTACTTTAGGAATACTATTCTTCTACTTCATTCAGTTTATCTAATTTTATAATACCGTTTTTTGAAATTCAAGAACAATACTTTTACATCTCATACTTATATGGAAACAAGTTTATATTATTTTAGGAGGCAGGTTTCTTAGAATAAATTTTTGAGCTTCATAATCATAAAGATTCCTCTTTGATTATTTACATAAAGTGTTAAAAAATAGGCAATTTTTGGCTTTGTCTCCCTGCTCACAACTACAATATGAACTTCTTTTCTCTGAACTCCTATTATTCTTGTGCTGCTCAGTGTGACTTATATTGCCCACTCTTTTAACTCAGTAGTAGTGTTGCCTGGAGAGAGAATGTTATTGGTCTGTTATGAGAAGTCATGTGATGAAGGTATCTCAAGACTCTTCAGAATGTCATCGGTAGCTCATATTTCCCTATGAATTTTTGTGTGCACACTCTTCCCAGTTTCAGCTGCGATCAACAACTTGCCTTACAACCAATTCCAGTGAATATTTGTTGGCTATTTTGTAGTTGTCCTGTTTTCAGATTCCCTGTCTGTTTCCTCAGCTTTCTTCCAAATGGATTCTCATGCTATGAAAATCTGGTAGCTCTCAGAAGTTTGTCTTCATTTTTTGATTTTCTGGGGAAATGTTATCACTTACCTTTTTTGTAGACGTCATGGACTATTAGTTTCACTGCCCTAGTTACTCTGTCAGCTTGTATGGGGAACTTGGAGTAATTTTAAAATATTGAATTTTTCCCCGTGTTTTCTTATATCTTTTTTAATCCTTGAGAGTAAAACAAAACACACTAAGGGTATTAATAGGCCAATATTCATAGCTTAATTTTCCAAATTAAAAATCAATATCCATAGACAGCAAAAGTGAAAATAAACATATGGGGCTATATCAAACTAAAAAGCTTCTTTACAGCAAAGGAACAATCAAAAGAGTGAAGACATAAACTATGGAATGGCAAAAACTGTTTCCTAACCGTACATCTAATAAGGGGTTAATATCCAAATTCCGTAAGGAACTCAAACAACTCAATAGCAAGAAAATAAACAACAGTTAATGAATCGTCAAAGTAGAAGAAAAGACATTTTTCCAAAAAAGAAACACAAATGGCCAACAGGTATAGAAAAAAATTGCTCAACATCCTTCATCATCAGGAAGACACAAATTAAAATCAGGAGATATCACTTTACTTCTGTTAGAATAGCTATTAACAAAAAGACAATTGATAATAAATGTTGGTGAGAATGTGGAGAGGAAGGAACCCTTGTACACTGGCGATGGGAATGAAAATTAGGACAACCATTATGAAAAACTGTATGAAAGTTCCTCAAAAAACTAAACATAGAACTACCACATGAGTTGGCAATTCCACTACCAGTTTTATATCCAAAGGAAATGAAATTAGTACCTCAAAAAGGTATCTGTATTCCCATGGTCATTTCAGCATTACTCACAATAGTCAAGATATTGAATCAACATAAGTGTCCATCAACAGATGAATACATAAAGACAATGTAGTACACATACACAATTAAACAATGTTCACCCATAGTAAAAGAAAATCCTGTCATCTGCAATGACATGGACATACCTGGTGGACACTATGCTAAGTGAAATAAGCCAGGCACAGAAAGATAAACACTTTATGGTCTCCCTTGTATGTGGAATCTAAACAATCAAACTCATAGAAGCAGACAGTGGAATAGTGGTCACAGAAGCTGCGGTATGTTGGCAATGGGGAGATGATGGTCAAAAGGTACAAAATTTCAGGTACTGAGAAGGAGCCAGTTCAAGAGATCTATTGTACAACAAGGTGACTATGGTTAATAACAATGAATTCTATTCTTGAAAATTGCTAAGGAGTATATTTTAGGTGTTCTTACAAAGGTTAATAAGTATGGGTAGCAATATACATGTTAATTAGCTCAATTTAGTCATTCCAAAATGTGTACATTTTCAAAACATATGCACTATATATATATATATATGTATGTATACACACACACAGTATTTGTCAACTTAAAAATGTATGAATAAATTTTAGAAAAAGATTTTAGAAAAAAACTTAAATTTTCTAATTTTAGAAAAAAAAAAGGGGGGGGAATTTCATAAGTTCCAAATATCATAATTTCAAATATAAGATAAAAGTGGCATCACACATCAGAGTGGAAAAGGTGTACAATTCAATAAGAAGGCTACTGGATTGCCATCTGAAAAATAAAATAAATTGGATTAAAATGTTAATATTTACCACTGGAGCTCTATGGATAGAATAGGTACATATACTTCAAAACATTGTACATATATATATATATATATATAAATGCCTGAGACATCTGTACTTTGCTTAGTTTATTGCACTCTTCTTGAAAAAGGCAGACATCCTCTATTCTAATTCCAGATCTAGTTTCTGTCCATGCAACCAGTGTTTGAGAACAATACATTTATTTTTGTTTCTCAAATGCACCCCCGTCTCTCTGATCTTCAGGCCTTGTCATGTGTTGCTTCCTCTGTCTGAAGCATCATAATATCCCCCTTTGCTAAGGATCTCATATAAAATACAGGACGGACAGTTTAATTCAGACAAATAATAAATATGTTTAGTATAAAAATACCAATAAAATGGCTCACGCCTGTAATCCCAGCACTTTGGGAGGCTGAGGCGGGCGGATCACGAGGTCAGGAGATCGAGACCTTCCTGGCTGACATGGTAAAACCCCATCTCTACTAAATATACAAAAAAAATAAAAATAAAAACAAATTCGCCAGGCATGGTTGGTGGTGGGCGCCTGTAGTCCCAGCTACTCAGGAGGCTGAGGCGGGAGAGTGACGTGAACCCGGGAGGCAGAGCTTGCAGTGAGCTGAGATCGGGCCACTGCACTCCAGCCTGGGCGACAGACCGAGACTCCATTTCAAATAAATAAATAAATAAAACCAATAAAATATTTTGGATGAACTGATTCTTAAATTTACTTTTTTTGCCTGAAATTCAAATTTAACTGAGCAACCTGCATTGCCATTGCTATATTTAGCAGCCTTTCTATTTTCCTTATCACTGAAAACGGCTTTAAAATCCAGCTTAGAACTCACTCTCAAAGAAGTCTCATTTATGTATAACTTAAACTCCTAATGTATACCAAAATCACAGCAGGATAGATTTACTGAATAAATCTGAATATGTTTATATAGATTTTTTTTTCATGCAAAAGCCCAAGATTTTGAATATACAGCCATACTTTTGATAAGGGATAATGCAGTGTCTCATATAATGTCTTATAAAATAGGCTTTAATTTTAAACAGTTTTTAAAATAACCACACTTACTCTTTAAGTTAGAAACATACTGTTTGTTATGTTTTGTACCAGAGCTGAACATAGTCAAATCTAAAGGCAATTTTCCTTGGTAAGACAATTATTATTTTTCGCCAGCTGACATATTTTAATACATGTATTCCTGATATCTTACATGCTGTGTTTTCACAAGTATTTATTCTCATTCATAAGCAGAAAATGGCCATGAACTCTATAAGACATTTTCTAAAAGCTAATGCAATGAGAACAGAAAGGCGCCACAAATACCGATATTGGCAAGATATTACTATTCTATAATTATTTTAGAGTAATCGCTGATGTTTAGGTTGTTTACATTTTAATTGAATAATATTTTTCTATCATAGCAGAAAATGTTCAAGGTGCAACTATTTCTTTAAAAGTAAGGCCTAGCCAGTTTTCCCTGAAGCTTGATCTTTTAATAAGCTTATTTTCCCTTATGCACACAATACCTTCAACATATTTACACACAGATAAAAGAAAATGTAGGCTGGGCCTGGTGGCTTACACCTGTAATCCTAGCACTTTGGGTGGCCAAGGCCGGCGGATCGCTTGAAGTTGGGAGTTTGAGACCAGGCTGGCCAACATGGTGAAACCCGTCTCTACTAAAAATACAAAAGTTAGTTGGGCATGGTGGTGCACACTTGTAATCCCAGCTACTTGGGAGGTTGAGGCCCTAGAATCTCTGAAACCCAGGAGGCGGAGGTTGCAGTGAGCCGAGATGGAGCCACTGCACTCCAGCCTGGGCGACAGGTCAAAGCTGCCTCTCAAAAAAAAAAAAAAAAAGAAAGAAAAAGAGACAGAGAGAGAGAGATTTATGTTGACACACAAGCAAAAACAAACCAACCAACAAACAAAACAAAACAAAACTAAGAAAAATCCAACTCTTTTAAATGTTGATTTTTATTTTTCATTTTTATTTTTTATTTTTTGAGACGGAGTCTCGCTCTGTCGCCCAGGCTGGAGTGTAGGGGCACAGTCTCGGCTCACTGCAAGCTCCGCCTCCCGGGTTCACGCCATTCTCCTGCCTCAGCCGCCCGGGTAGCTGGGACTTGGCGCGTGTCACCACGTTTGGCTAATTTTTTATATTTTTAGTAGAGATGGGGTTTCACCGTGTTAGCCAGGATGGTCTCGGTCTCCTGACCTCATGATCCGCCCGCCTCAGACTCCCAAAGTGTTGGGATTATAGGTGTGAGCCACTGCGCCCCGGCCCTCAAATTCGTTTTTAATTCTGCTTTCCAAACACTCTTTCCGGAAGAGAAAAGCCATGAGCTGAGTAATGTTACAAAAAGTTGTTACATGATGTTGGCTGTGAAATAAAGTACCTTGATTGTATCCAAATGACAACGATAAGTTTAGGAGGAAAAAAAAAACCCATCAAAATAAATTCTGTTAAAATGTTTCTGAGTTTGATTTTCCACCTAATGCTAAGTAGAGATTTTTTTTTTTTTTTTTTTTTTTTTTTTTTTTTTTTAAGTTCACAGTTTTGGGGGAAGATTGCTCTAATGCTCAAAACGAATTCCAGAATAAGATATATAACTACTTATTCTTCCATGGGATAAATGATACTGTCAAACGATGAAGAAATCACCACTCAATATTTGAAAGAAAAAAAAAATGTTGTGCTTATTGCTTCCTATAGCAAAGAGAGCTATGCTGGTCAGGTATAGCCTCTCCAAAAAGAGCAAGCTGCTGGATTTATACTGGAATTTTTGGAAGCTTAAAAGTCAGAGATTGGTGACCTTTCAGAGGTTTAAGTAGGTTGACATTCGCTGCCAAAATGTGATTACTCCAATAAAATTGTACTCATTTGGTTGACACTCAGAATTGTGTTTATGGGAGTGAGTCCATATAAATTGCTTGGCTTTCTGAAGTGAAAGCTGTTAATAATTGGTTTTCCAGCAAAAAAAAAAAAAAAAAAGAAAGAAAGAAAATAGTCATCAATCAAAAGGATAGGTTAAAATCCAATTCAAGTGATTACCTGATAAATGCATCATAAGCCTTTTATAAGTCTGTTTTATTAATAATAATTATTATTATTCTCAGTATCCCCTTTGGTTTTCATGTAGCCAAAGCTGCAGAAGAGACTATCAGTGACTGTGCTTATCTTCACTACTATTCTTGAAATGACATTTCATTTACTGATATCTAATTTTCAGGCTGAGTATCAATCAGTGTGATTGCATGATGGTTTTGCCTTTGAATCACGTTTTGAGTCACTTGTTAAGACAATGTCTATCTAGAAAGCATTTACGACTTTGGACAACAAGTATGAAATAATTCTAAGAAAAACAAGCCTAACTAGAAGCATTATAAGAAGAGAAGACAAGACATTTTGGAAAAATGACCTAAGATTTTCCTTGCCTAACAGAGAAAGTAAGTCCCCAAGGTGTGCTGTCTTATCTAGCCAGGTTTTCTTTTTCTGTTAGCTTACATATAGATTATTTTCATATTTCCTGTTCACACGAATTCTCAGCAATGGCACAGACTCTCTTTCAGAGGCAAAAAATAAAAAACCCAAGGCTAATCCACTGTTTATAACTACTTAAGAGGCTTACGTTGGTTTATGCTGTTTCTAGAACTTGGGCTGTATTATTTACTATGTGAGCCAAAGTAATGGATGGACAAGTTATAGATGACCACTTCAAATTCTCCAACACTTAAGGAATTATTATACCTAGAACTTTGTTTCATTCAGTGATACCCATACAGTTTAGACAGGGTGATAGCCTTTCAGACCCTTAGTAATGAGACATTATCTACTTAGGGTAGTGGAAAGTCATTCACTTAGAATAGTCTTGTTAGTCACACAAAATAATTAGCCATAGGTCTGAGTCATCATTGAAAAGCTTTATTTATTTATTTATTTATTTATTTATTTATTTATTTTTGAAACAGAGTCTCATTTTGTCACCAGGCTCAAGGGCAGTGGTGCAGTTTTGGCTCACTGCAATCTCTGCCTCCTGGGTTCAAGCGATTCTTCTGCCACAATTTCTTGAGTACCTGGGACTACAGGCATGCACCACCATGTTGGACTAATTTTTTGCATGTTTAGTGGAGATGAGGTTTCGCCATATTGGCCAGGCTGGTCTCGAACTCCTGACCTCGTGATCCGCCCACCTCAACCTCCCAAAGTGCTGGGATTACAGGCGTGAGCCACGGTGCCCTGCAGAAAAGTTTTATTTCTATACAGGAGAGAGACCACAGAAAGTATGCAGGAGATGTTATTATCTTTAGTGCAGTTGTCGGTGTGCTGTCTCTGGGCCTTGCCATGACAGCGTTGATCACATCTGTCTTCTTTTATGTATCATTCACCAAGATTATCATTATTGGTAGTGTTAGGGTAACTTTCTATCAATTTATAGGAGTAACTTGAGATTTAAGATGGCTCATTCTTTGGGGTAATCTACTTACAGTTACAGAAACATCATGAACAACTGTTAAAAGCGTCTAATACTTGTTGGCAGATTGATTAAGCTTGCTTTGTTTCACCTTATTGACTAAAATTTTCTAAATTAAGTTCTCTAAAGAAAAATGGGAGTTTATCAGTCTAGACTCAATCAGAAGACAGAATCACACAGTATTTACACAGGGGAAGCTTAATGTAAATAATTATATAGTTGGGCACGGTGGTTTATGCCTGTAATCCCAGCACTTTGGGAGGCTGAGGCAGATGAATCACTTCAGGTCAGGAGTTCAAGACTAGCCTGACCAACATGGTGAAACCTTGTCTCTACAAAAAATACAAAAATTAGCCAAGCATGGTGGCAGGCACCGGTAATCCTAGCTACTCAGGAGGTTGAGGCAGGAGAATCACTTGAACTCAGGAGGTGGAGGTTGCAGTGATCATGTCATTGCACTCCAGCCACTTGAACTCAGGAGGTGGAGGTTGCAGTGATCATGTCATTGCACTCCAGCCCCTGGGCAACAGAGCAAGACTAAGTCTCCAAAAAAATTAATAATAATTATAAAACATAGAATAGGAGAGTAACTGTAAAGATAGGCAGATGTGGTATAAAGTACCCTGGGACTGAGGGAGAGCACCTATAGAAGGACAAACAGAGAAAAGTAGACCTTCACCAGGATCAGGGCCGGATCTTGTTGGGGATGTAGTTGTAGCCCACAAGAAGGCTAAATTTCCTGAGTCTGGGTCAGAGCTGTTCCACAGTCACCTTGCAAGCTGGAATCACTCTCTAGCATCCAGGTGAACCAAGAGAATAGTGAGCAAAGGATGAGAGCTATGTGGTAAGAGGTGTGGAATGCACAGTCCCAGCAAGATAGTCATTGTAATGAGGCCGGGGATGCAAGATCACAAAGGGATGGTGCACTCTGTGTTCCAATGCCATACATGGCATACCACACATGGACCATGCAGCAGCACCAAGAACAATAAAGAGATTGTTTTAAATATTAATATTGTCCATCAAAATGTTTGCATTTATTTGATATGTTTTACTGTATTATTGTTGTATTAATACCATAAAGCATATCAAAGATTTTTTGCATGTCTATGTTTATATTTTATAAAGAAAAATATTCCTGTCCAATCATAAAAGCATTCGTCAATATTTTCTTCCAATATTTTTGGAGTCTAGATTTTCACATATATTTCTTTATCTATCCACAGGTATCCTTTTTTGAGTAAATAAATACCTAACTCGATGTCATCTTTTTTCCCATGCAGATCATTCATTAAAGCAGAAATAACATTTACTTTTCCCATCGATAAGTAATGCTATACATGCCATGTACCAAGTTTCAAATTTATGGATGTATTCTGTATCTGAGTTATTTGCAGTGTTCCATTGATCTATTTTTTATTCCTGTACAAATAACTCCCTGTGCATTCACCACACTGTCTAAATTACTGTCATTTTCATACGTCTTGACATTTGATTCAGCAAGTTCTTACTTTGTTCTCTATAATTATCTCTACTATTCTAGGCAATTAGTTTTTTTCATACATATTTTTAATCGAGGTCTATGAAAATTCCTTAGAAGTGTTGATTAGAAATTAATTTAAATTATGAAATATATTAAAGAGAGTACTGATATATCAGTGTTAGTGAGTTTTTGAATTATAATTATACCTTTCCATTTAATTATATTTCTTTTCCTAACATTCATTAAAATTTTATAATTTTTTCCTAAAAATTTATAAACTGTTTTTGAAAAAAATTATAAAAAGTTTTCACAATTTGTTAGAGTGATGTTTAGATGTCAAGTTTTTGGTTGCTTTTAAATTCTGTTTTGGTAAAATTTACACATGCTTTTCTTTGCTGGTATAAATAAATACAACAATTCTGTATACATTGATCATAAATCCAAAAACTTGTGGTACCCTTTTTAATTACAGAATTTTTTCTGTATGTTTCCATCATGATAACCACAACAATCATAGTTGTGTTATTTTTTAAGTTTTTTGAAACATTTTCATTTTTTACCTATTTGAAAATGTTTAACCTTTGGTGATTAGGTGGTTTCATAATAAATGGATTTCTAATATAGTTTGTTTTATATTAATTTAGAGCCTCTATTGTCTGTCAGCTAAATTATCCCTTCCTTATCTGCTGTGATAATGGACCTTAAGCATTTCCTCTCTACAGTGAGCCTGGTGTTTTATTTTGTCAGTTGAGGGTGCAGGAGGAACATTGCAGGCAAAAGAGGACTTTATTTTGTGATTCCATATGAATTTTATATACTTTTTGCTATTTCTCTAAAAAATGACTTTAAATTTTTGATAGGAATAACATTAAATATGTATGGAACTTTGGGTTGTATGGACATTTTAGCAAAATTAATTCTTCCAATCCATAAACTTGAGGTATTTTTCCATTTACTTGTGTCTTCCTCAATTTCTTTCATCAGTGTTTCATGGTTTTTAGTGTGCAGATCTTTCAACTCCATGGCTAAATTTATTTTCAAATATTTTATTGATTTGGATGCTGTTCTAAATGTGATAATTTTCCTGATTTTCTTTTCAGATAATTCATTGTTAGTTTATAACAATGTTACTAATTTATTACGTTGATTTAGTAGTCTGAAACTTTACTGAATCGATTTATTTTAAAAGTTTGTGTGTTTGTGTGTGTGTAGTGTTTAGGACAATCACTTTGCATTATTTACAAAAGTCAACTCAAAATGAATGAAAGACTTAAATTAGAGACCTGGAACTACAAAAGTTCTAGAGGAAAACACAGAGGCAATCTCCCTGACCCTGTTCTTCAGAGTAACTTTTGCTTATGACACCAAAAGCACAAGCAACTAAAAAAGATAAATACATAAACAAGGAGAAGTACATCAAACTAAAAAGCTTTTATATAGCAAAGATGATTTGATTTGGCTATGTCCCCACCCAAACTCATCTTGAATTATAGTTCCCATAATCCCCACATGTCATGGGAGGGATCCAGTGGCAAGTAAATTAATCATGGTGGCTGTTACCCTCATGCTGGTTTTGTAATAGTGAGCTCTCTGGAGATTTGAGGGTTTTATAAGGGGATTTTCCCCTTTTGCTTGGCACTTCTCCTTGATGCCACCATGTGAAGAAAGACATGCTTTCTTCCCCTTCCACCGTAACTGTAAGTTTCCTGAGGACCCACCAGCCAGATGGAACTGTGAGTCTATTAAACCTCTTTCCTTTATAAATTACCCAGTTTCATGCATGTCTTTATTAGTAGCATGAGAATGAACTAATACAGTAAATTGGTACTGCAGAGAGTGGAGTGCTGCTGTAAGAATACCCAAGAATGGAAGCAACTTTGGAACTGGGTAACAGGCAGAGGTTGGAACAGTTTGGAGGGCTCAGAAGATGATAGGAAAATGTGGGAAAGTATGGAACTTTCTGGACACCTGGGGGACTTAGAAAACAGGAAGATGTAAGAAAGATCGGAACTTCCTAGGGATTTATTGAATGGCTTTGACCAAAATGCTGACAGTGATATGGACAATAAGGTCCAGGCTGAGGTAGTCTCAGATGGGGCTGAGGAACTTGTTGGCAACTGGAGTAAAGGTCATTTTAGCTATAAGTCTTTAGCAGAGAGACGATTAGCTTTTTGTTCCTGCCCTAGAGATCTGTGGAAGTGTAAATTTGAGAGAGATGATTTAGGGTACCTAGTGGTAGAAATTTCTAAGCAGCACAACTTTCAAGAGGAAGCAGAGCATAAAAGTTTGAAAAATTTGCAGCCTGATGATACAGTAGAAAATAAAGACCCATTTTCTGGGGAGAAATTTCAGCCTGCTGCAAACATTGGCCTATGTAACAAGGAGGCAAATGCTAATCACCAAAACAGTGGGGAAAATGTCTCTAGGGTATGTCAGAGACTCCCATCACAGGCCTAGAGGCCTAGGAGGGACTAATGGTTTCATGGGCCCAGCCCAAGGCCCCCCTGCTCTTTGCAGCCTTGGGACATGGTGCCCTGCATTCCAGCTGCTTCAGCTCCCACCCAAGACTAAAAGGGGTCAGCATACAGATCAGGGTATTGATTCAGAGAGGGCTATCCCCCAGCCTTGGCAGCTTACACATGGTGTTGGGTCTGTGGGTGCACAGAAGTCAAGAATGAAGGTTTGGGAAAACTCTACCTAGATTTCAGAAGATGTATGGAAACACCTGGATGTCCAGGCAGAAGTTTGCTGCAGGGGCTGGGCCTTCATGGAGAATCTCTGCTATGGCAGTGTAGAAGGAAAATGTGGGGTTGGAGCCCCCAAAGAGAGTCCCTACTAGGGCACTGCCTAATGAAGCTGTGAGAAGAGGGCCACCATTATTCAGACCCCAGAATGGTAGATCTATAGACAGCTTGCACTGTGTGCCTGGAAAAGCCACAAACACTCAACTCCAGCCCTTGAAAGCAGCCAGGAGAGTGACTGTAGTCTGCAAAGCCATGAGGGTGGAGCTGCTCAAGGCTGTGGGAATCCACCTCTTGCATCAGCATGATCTGGCTGCGAGACATGAAGACAAAGAAGATCATGTTGGAACTTTAAGGTTTATGACTGTCTTAGTGGATTTAGAAGTTGCATGACCCCTATAACTCTTTCATTTTGGCCAATTTCTCCCATTTGGATTGGGTGTATTTGCCCAATTCCTGTATCCCTATTGTATTTGGGAAGTAACTAACTTGCTTTTGATTTTGCAGACTCATAGACAGAAGGGACTTGAATTGTCTGAGATGTAACCTTGGACTTGGACTTTTGGGTTAATGCTGGAATGAACTGAGACTTTGGGCAACTGTTGGAAAGGGATGATTATGTTTTGCAACATAGGGACATGAGATTTGAGAGGGGTCAGGTGTGGAATAATATGGTTTGGCTGTGTTCCCAACCAAATCTCATCTTGAATTGTAGTTCCCATAATCCCCATACGTCATGGTAGAGACCTGGTGAGAGGTAATGCAATCATGGGGGTGGTTACCCTCATGCTGTTCTCATGATAGTGAGTAGGTTCTCAGGAGATCTGATTGTTTTATAAGAAACTTTTACCCCTTTTACTTGACACTTTTCCTTGCTGCTGCCATGAAAAGAAGGATGTGGTTGGTTCCCTTTCCTCCATGATTGTAAGTTTCCTGAGATCTCCCCAGTCATGCAGAACTATGAGTCAATTAAACCTCATTCCTTTGTAAATCACCCAGTCTTGGGTATGTCTTTATTAGCAGCATGAGAACTGATTAATACATAAGGAAACAATCAACAAAATGAAAAAGTTACCTATGGACTGGGAGAAAATATTTGCAAACTATATGTATATTAAGGGGTTGACATTTAAAATGTATAAGGAACTCACACAACTCAATAGCAAGAAAACAAATATATAAACAAAATCCTAATTAAAGAATAGATAAAATGAGTAAGCATTTTTACAATGAAAACAAATGGCCAATCAGTATACAAAATGTTGTTCAACATCACTAATCATTAGAAAAATGCAAATTAAAACCCCAATGAGATATCATCTCACACTTGATAGAATGGCTATTATCAAAAAGATGATTGTCAAGAAAGTAATAATCATTGACGAGGATTGGAGAAAAACAATTCATTGTACATAGTTGGTGGGAATGTAAACTGGTAAAGCTATTATATGAAATAATGTTATGGTGGTTCCTCAAAAAATTAAAAATAGAATTACCATATGATCCAGCATTCTCATTTCTGGATATGTATCCAAAGGAAAGATAACTGATACCTTGAAGAGATATCTGCACTGGGATGTTCATTGCAGCTTTGGTCACAATAGTAAATATATGGAAACAATCCAAGTGCCTATGAATGGATTAACAGATAAGGAAATCATATATAAAATACATATAAAGAAATCATATTAGTATAATTTGGTTGTCTCTGCACCCAAATCTCATCTTAAATTGTAGCTCCCATAATTCCCACGTATCATGAGAAGGACCTAGTGGGAGGTAATTGAATCATGGGGGCAGGTCTTTTCCATGCTATTCTCATGATAGTGAATAAGTCTCATGAGATCTGATGGTTTCATAAAGAGGACTTCCCCTGTACATGCCCTGTTGCCCGCTGCCATGTAAGATGCTCCTCATTCACCTTCAGCAATGATTGTAGGGCCTCCCTAGCCATGTGGAACTGTCAGTTGATTAAACCTCTTTCCTTATAAATTACCCAGTCTCATGTATATCTTTGTTAGCAGCATGAGAACTGACTAATACAGTTAATTGGTAACAGGAGTGGGGTGCTGCTGTAAAAATACCTGAAAATTTGTGAGCAAACTGGGTAACAGACAGAGGTTAAAACTGTTTGGAGGGCTCAGAACAAGATAGGAAAACGTGGAGACGTTTGGAACTTCCTGGAGACATGGAGGGCTCAAAAGACAGATGTGGGAATGTTTGGAGCTTCCTAGAGACTTGCTGAATGGCTTTGACCAAAATGCTGACAGTGATATGGACAATAAAATTCAAGCTGAGGTGGTCTCAGATGGGGTTGAGGAACTTGTTGGGAACTAGAGTAAAGGTCATTCTTGCTATGTAAAGATGCTGGCAGAATTTTGCTCCTGGCCTAGAGATCTGTGGAACTTTGAACTTGAGAGAGATGATTTGGGGTATCTGGTGGAATAAATTTCTAAGTGGCAAAGCATTTGAGAGGTGACAGAGCATAAAAGTCTGGAAAATTTGCAACCTGACAATGCAGTAAAAAAGAAATAAAAAATTTTTTAGGAAGAAATTCAAGCCTGTTGCCAAAATTTGCATAAGTAATGAGGAGTCAAATGCTAATCACCAAGGTAACAGGGAAAACGTCCCCAGGGTATGTCAGAGACCTTTGTGGCAGCCCCTTCCATCACACGCCTGAAGGCCTAAGAGGGAAAAATGGTTTCATGGGCTCGGCCCAGGGCCCCCGCTGCTTTATGCAGTCTCTGAAACATGGTGCCCTGCATCCCAGCCTGCTTCAGCTCCCAGCCATGAACAAAAGGGGCCAACATACAGCTCAGGCTATTGATTTGGAGGGTGCAAGCCCCAAGCCTTGGTGGGTTATGTGTGGTGTTGGGCCTTTGGGTACACAAAAGTCAAGAATGGAGGTTTGGGAACCTCCACCTAGATTTCAGAGGATATATGGAAACACTTGGATGTCCAGGCAGAAGTTTGCTGCAGGGGTGGGGCCTTCATGGAGAACCTCTACTAGGGCAGTATAGAAGGGAAATGTGGGTGGAAGCCCCTAAACAGATTCCCAACTGGGGCACTGCCTGGTGGAGCTGTGAGAGGAGGTCATCAACCTCTAGACTCCAGAATGGTAGATCCATTGATAGCTTGAACCATCTGCCTGGAAAAGCTACAGACACTCATCACCAGCCCATGAAAGCATCCAGGAGAGGAGTGATACCCTGCAATGCCACAGGGGTGGAGCTTCTCAAGGCCATGGGAGTCTATCTCTTGCATCAGTGTGACCTGGATGTGAGAAATGGAGTCAAAGGAAATCATGTTGGAACGTTAAGGTTTAATGACTGCTTTAATGGATTTTGAAGTTTCATGGGCCCTGCAGTTCCTTTGTTTTGGCCAATTTCTCCCATATGGAACGGCTGTATTTACCCAATATCTGTACCCCCACTGTATCTAGGAAGTAACTCACTTGTTTTGTTTTGTTTGGTTTGGTTTTTCTTTTTTTTTTTTTTTACAGGCTCATAAGTGGAAGAAACTTGCCTTGTCTCAGATGAAACTTTGGACTTGTACTTCTGAGTTAATTTGGAATGAGTTGAGACTTTGGGGGACTTTTGGGAAGGCATTATTGTGCTTTTGAAATGTGAGGACATAAAATTTGGGAGGGGCTGGGGTCAAATGATATGATTTGGTTGTGTTCTCACCCTAATCTCATGTTGAATTGTCATTCCCGTAATACCTACATATTTTGAGAGGGACCTGGTGGGAGGTAATTGAATCATGGGAGCAGGTCTTTCAGTGCTGTTCTTGTGAAAGTGAATAAGTGTCATGAGATATGGTGGTGTTGTAAGGGAGAGTTGCCTTACACATACCCTCTTTCCTGTTTCCATGTAAGATGCTTGGTCAGGTGTGGTGGCTCACACCTGTAATCCCAGCACTTTGGGAGGCAGAGGTGGGCGGATCACGAGGTCAGGAGATTGATACCATCCTGGCTAACATGGTGAAACCCCATCTCTACTAAAAATACACACACAAAAAAAATTAGCCAGGCATGGTGGTGGGCGCCTGTAGTCCCGACTACTCAGGAGGCTGAAGCAGGAGAATGGCATGAACCTGGGAGGTAGAGTTTGTGGTGAGCAGAGATCGTGCTACTGCACTCCAGCCCGGGTGACAGAGTGAGACTCTGTCTCAAAAAAAAAAAAAAAATTGCTCCTCATCCACCTTCAGCCATCACTGTGAGGCCTCCCCAGCCATGTGGAACTGTGAGTTAATTAAACCTCTTTCCTTTATAAATTACCCAGTCTTGTGTATGTATATATTAACTGCATGAGAACAGACATATATATAAATGTATAAAGAAATAATACATATATAAAATACATATTATATATTGTATATTATATAATGGTGTTATATAATATACTATATAGCATACATAGTATATATAAACTATGTTTGTATTATATATATGTATATATACATAGAATGTTATTTTGCCTTTACAAAGAAGGAGACGCTGCCATTTTTGACAACCTGGATGAGCCAGGAAGACATTGTGCTAGATGAAATAAGCCAGAAATAGAAAGAAAACTGCTTCCTGATCTCATTTATATGTGAACTCTGTAAGAGTTGGACTCACAAAAGCAGAGTAAAAGGGTGGTTATCAGGGGATGGGAGGAAAGGGAAATGGGGCAGTGTTTGTCAAGGGTACAAGGTTGCAGTTATGTAGGACAAATAAGTCTAGATATGTAAGGTGCAGCATGATGACTGCAATTAATAATACTGTATTGCATATTGAAATTTGCTAAGGGGTAGATTTTAGCTGCTCTCACCACACACACACATGTGCACACACACACATACACGGTAACTGTGTGAGGAGATGGATATGTTAATGTGCTTGACTGTAGTAATCATTTCTTTATAAAATAATTTCTAATAAGAAAAATCTCCATTCACATTGTATTTCTTTTTTTTTTAAGAGATGATGTTTTGTCACCCAGGCTGGAGTGCCACGGTGTGACCTCGGCTCACTGCCACCTTGAATTCCAAGGCTCAAGCAATCCTCCCACCTCAGCTTCCTGAGTAGCAGGGACTACAGGTGTGAGCCACTACATCTGGCTAATTTTTCAATTTTTCATAGAAATGGGGTTTTACCGTCTTGCCCAGGCTGGTCTCAAACTCCTGGCCTCAAATGATCCTCTTGCCTCAGTCTCTCAGAGTGCTGGGATTACAGGCATGACCCACCATGCCTGGCCAGTAATCATTTCACTATGTATATGTATGTCAACATATCATGTTACATACCTCAAATACATACAATATTTATTATTTTAACATTTAAAAACCATAATATAAGCATATTATCTTAAAGTAAGTTAACATGGTTTAATTCATCTAAAATGAACAGGGTTTCATTAATAAGACAAGAATGAGTATTAGTAACACTGGTTAACTAACTGGCAACTAATACTGCTAAAAGTAGGGAGTTAATCTTGGTTTTTACTTGTTGAACCATTTAATACAATTTATATTTTTTTCTCAGTTCTAAGACACTTGAAATAATTATTTCTTTAAGTTTTTTTACTCCATTTTATCTTTTGACATTTTCTGGGATTTTAGTAAGAAAATATTAACCTTTCTGAATTAATCTTTCATTTTCTTACACGTTCTCAAAATAAGATCTCCACATAGGTAAGTAGGATACATCAAGGGATGGGCCTTAATTTGGGTGCACAGACAAGAAATTAGAAGGTTATCACTATGCATGCTCTGTAATACAAAATACAGGGGGCTTTATTTTGGGTCATCAAAACCTGCACAATTTATAGTTCTGCCCCCAAAGGGGTTTCATTTAAAAAATAGAAGATAAGAATAAAATGCTTGACTACATGTTGCCTGGCATTTTCAGAGCTGGGGAGGAGTTCCGGGCTGGTGTTCCTATCAATGGCTCCTTAACTAATTGTCCTCTGTCTTGCCTCCCTCTCCACAGCTCTATGACTACAGTGTCTCCTGTGTCCTCAGAGAGGCTGCCCTCCTCACCTAGACTCACCCCCAGCCTCTTCCCACATGAGAAGGCTGTGCACTCTCAGCATCGTTTCTTCTCTTCACAAAACTTCCATCCATTGCTCATGACCCAAGTTCCTCCATAATACCCTTACACTGGTGAGCCCTTATCTTGATCTTTATGACAGGTAGCTGTTTTTTGTTTTTTTTTTTTTTTTAACTGAAAATTTGATAAAAATCTGGAAAGGGTAATAAATGGGTGTGCTTATATTTCATAATGAGTTGGAAGTGCATATTAATTTCACATCTTCTAGATACTGTTATGCCCACTTGGCTCAGTATCATGGGTGGTCATGTAAAGAATTTTTACAATCAGTGTTATTCATTTAGAAATTAGGTTGGAATATTTAATATAAAAATATGTTGACCACGTCAACATTTTTGTATAAAGGCGGTGTTCACATTGCATGGTAGTGCAGAACCATAGAAGTAGTCATGCGAGTTTAAAATGTACAGGGCTATTCTAATCATTGGGAAAACGTACCTCCAGTTTGCTTTCACTAAGTTCCTCTGGTTGTGTATCTGAAGTCTTGTAATTGAGACAATGTGAACATTTCCAAGTTAAGCTCTTTCTTGTATAAGTCAATTTATGCTTGATTTGGATTTCATTTCATTAATTACTTTTTGTTTCTTTGCTGCACTTTTATTTTTGTTGGCTGATTCTCTCTTTCAATTATCTATTTTAAATATTTCATGCATTTACGCCTGTAATCCCAGCTCTTTGGGAGGCCGAGGCGGGTGGATCACGAGGTCAGGAGATGGAGACCATCTTGGCTAACACGGTGAAACCCCGTCTCTACTAAAAATACAAGGCGTGGTGGCGGGCACCTGTAGTCCCAGCTACTCGGGAGGCTGAGGCAGGAGAATGGCGCGAACCCGGGGGCGGAGCTGGCAGTGAGCCGAGATCGCGCCACTGCGCTCCAGCCTGGGCGACAGAGCGAGACTCTGTCTCAAAAAAAAAAAAAAGAAAAGAAAAGAAAAAAAAAGAAAAAATCTCATGCATTGATCACTGGAAGACTATGAGAACGTCGAGGGGGCATCTCCTTGTTTAAAGCTATGGCTCACTCTTGTGAATGAAAAAAAAGGAGAGTCAATGATCCCTTTATTAAAAAAAAGTATGTTCTTTTCACTTTTCTGCTCTCAATCATTTACAAAAAGCCTAGAGGAACTGAATTTATTAACAAATGGCAAGGTAACATGCCCTCCCTCCATATATATGTGTTCGTGTGTGTATTTTAGTACAAGAATATATATTTGAGACTCGTTATTTGTACTCGAATTTATTTTTTAGAATTGGAATTTAATATTTAATTTTAAAATATCTGCTTTTCTAAATTTTCCTTCATGATTAACCCCCCCAAAATTATGAGGGGTAAGGCTGGCAGATAAAACTGTTTCTGTTATTTCCTCATGTAACCACATGATGGCAGCAAAGGATAAGCGCCCAGGCATACAGCTATTGCGCAATAAAAAGCAAAAACGCAGGTATAGAATAAATACACAATTACGGAACAGTCCCAACGTAGAAAACTAATTTATATTATATAAGCCCTCAAAAACATTCAGCTTGTTATTAAAATGTAAAAGTCTTGTTATTTCTAATTCCAATGGGTGAATAATGTAGCCACCAGTGGTTATTTTGTTGACTCTAATAATCACCTTCTTAACCATACGTTTGGATTGTAGTTTCCCATTCTTAGTTATCTAACTTATCATTTTCAACTTTTCTCCACCTAAAGTTTATTTTTCCTACTTATTATCATTGTAGTCATGAGCACAAAGACCATATGTATACATATATGTGTGTGTGTGTGTGTGTATACACACACACACGGTTTATGAATGTTATCTTCCTGTTTGTGCTGCCTTCAATTGCTTTTAAAACACATTTAATTTCTTCCCATAAGTTGTACACTCACATTTGTGACCTAGATGCCAGAATCTCTGGCTACTGCAAAGAAGGTCAGGAACTTTAAGAGCTGCCGCCAGCTGTCAGTATCACAGCTGCCCAATACCATGAAGTTAGTGACAGAAATGGAGGGCTAGTATCCAGCCACGGCAAACATGCACACATGATGTTTGATGTTTTATCCCCTTCAATGGGATAAAAATGGCCTCCAGTTACTTTCTGCCTTCAAAAACTTGTAGGACTATATTCAACTGATGGAATTTAAATTCATTCAGACGATAATAGCAAGCAAGACATGGCCATGTAATTTTATCATTCCAGTCCCTAAAAAGGGATGGAGACACGAATGGCAGAAATTGATTCTCATTGTCAATAACAAGAATCCACGTTTCCCTTTAAGGATAGTCTCAATATCCTTAAACCTTTTCTATCAATTATTGAAACCCATGACTTGGTTATTGCAAAAAATATCATGATAACTTTCAGTTTTTGGTGATTAAGGATAAAGCTTCTTTTAAGAAGTCAATTCCACTTCTGATCTTTTAATACTATAAAAAGATCTAAGCAAGTAAGAAAATATGTACACAAGTATTGTGCACTTCTGTTTACAATAGCAAAGTACTGAAAAATTCCAAACATTCATCAATTCAGAATTGGTTAAATAAATTCATGGTACAGCTATGAGTACATGGTACAGCTATTCTTCATTCAAAAGAATGAAAAATTCTATATATTGCCAATGAAAGATGGTTAAAATATATTAAATGAACAATAAAGCTAATATAATACATTATGATTATAATTTTTGTGAAAAATTCAATATATACATATTAAAATAATCTGAAAGAACAACATAAAATAAAGCTTCTGGTAAATCAAACTATATAATTAACAAACATCGCAGAAGGTTGGTTTGAATTACATCCTTGATGTGGACTGTCAATAAGAATAAAATGTGCTATATATATGTGTGTGACTAGACCATAATTTGTTCATAAAATTCAATATATTTTACTCATAATATTTTAAGCAATGTCCTTTCCTACACTACTTCATATATTAAAGAATGCTCATTTTCCCACCTCAATAAAGTTAAATTCCCTTGAAAATGGAAGTTCGAATATGCAGTTTATAAATTAATATACTGTGAAAATGATGAGAAGTGGGTAAGCAATTTTAACATGGTATTAGCAGGATGTGGAATAAATCGGATAGATCAGGGGAACCGATTCTTTAAAATCACATGTTGGCATCCTTTTCTTTCTTTTTTTTATTTTTAAATTTATTTATTATTATTATACTTTAAGTTCTAGGGTACATGTGCATAACGTGCAGGTTTGTTACATATGTATACTTGTGCCATGTTGGTGTGCTGCACCCATCAACTCGTCAGCACCCATCAACTCGTCATTTACATCAGGTATAACTCCCAATGCAATCCCTCCCCCCTCCCTCCTCCCCATGATAGGCCCCGGTGTGTGATGTTCCCCTTCCTGAGTCCAAGTGATCTCATTGTTCAGTTCCCACCTATGAGTGAGAACATGCGGTGTTTGGTTTTCTGTTCTTGTGATAGTTTGCTAAGAATGATGGTTTCCAGCTGCATCCATGTCCCTACAAAGGACACAAACTCATTCTTTTTTATGGCTGCATAGTATTCCATGGTGTATATGTGCCACATTTTCTTAATGCAATCTGTCACTGATGGACATTTGGGTTGATTCCAAGTCTTTGCTATTGTGAATAGTGCCGCAATAAACATACGTGTGCATGTGTCTTTATAGCAGCATAATTTATAATCCTTTGGGTATATACCCAGTAATGGGATGGCTGGGTCATATGGTACATCTAGTTCTAGATCCTTGAGGAATCGCCATACTGTTTTCCGTAATGGTTGAACTAGTTTACAATCCCACCAACAGTGTAAAAGTGTTCCTATTTCTCCACATCCTCTCCAGCACCTGTTGTTTCCTGACTTTTTAATGATCGCCATTCTAACTGGTGTGAGATGTTATCTCATTGTGGTTTTGATTTGCATTTCTCTGATGGCCAGTGATGATGAGCATTTTTTCATGTGTCTGTTGGCTGTATGAATGTCTTCTTTTGAGAAATGTCTGTTCATATCCCTTGCCCACTTTTTGATGGGGTTGTTTGTTTTTTTCTTGTAAATTTGTTTGAGTTCTTTGTAGGTTCTGGATATTAGCCCTTTGTCAGATGAGTAGATTGCAAACATTTTCTCCCATTCTGTAGGTTGCCTGTTCACTCTGATGGTAGTTTCTTTTGCTGTGCAGAAACTCTTTAGTTTAATTAGATCCCATTTGTCAATTTTGGCTTTTGCTGCCGTTGCTTTTGGTGTTTTAGACATGAAGTCTTTGCCCATGCCTATGTCCTGAATGGTACTACCTAGGTTTTCCTCTAGGATTTTTATGGTATTAGGTCTAACATTTAAGTCTCTAATCCATCTTGAATTAATTTTTGTATAAGGAGTAAGGAAAGGATCCAGTTTCAGCTTTCTACTTATGGCTAGCCAATTTTCCCAGCACCATTTATTAAATAGGGAATCCTTTCCCCATTTCTTGTTTCTCTCAGGTTTGTCAAAGATCAGATGGCTGTAGATGTGTGGTATTATTTCTGAGGACTCTGTTCTGTTCCATTGGTCTATATCTCTGTTTTGGTACCAGTACCATGCTGTTTTGGTTACTGTAGCCTTGTAGTATAGTTTGAAGTCAGGTAGCATGATGACTCCGGCTTTGTTCTTTTGACT
Organism: Macaca mulatta; assembly: GCF_049350105.2. Taxonomy (NCBI): domain Eukaryota; kingdom Metazoa; phylum Chordata; class Mammalia; order Primates; family Cercopithecidae; genus Macaca; species Macaca mulatta. The sequence continues at coordinate 171,090,446 of NC_133410.1, forward strand.
TAGGATTGTCTTGGAGATGCGGGCCCCTTTTTGTTCCACGTGAACTTTAAAGCAGTTTTTTCCAATTCTGTGAAGAAACTCATTGGTAGCTTGATGGGGATGGCATTGAATCTATAAATTACCTTGGGCAGTGTGGCCATTTTCACGATATTGATTCTTCCTATCCATGAGCATGATATGTTCTTCCATTTGTTTGTGTCCTCTTTTATTTCACTGAGCAGTGGTTTGTAGTTCTCCTTGAAGAGGTCCTTTACATCCCTTGTAAGTTGGATTCCTAGGTATTTTATTCTCTTTGAAGCAATTGTGAATGGAAGTTCATTCATGATTTGGCTCTCTGTTTGTCTGTTACTGGTGTATAAGAATGCTTGTGATTTTTGCACATTAATTTTGTATCCTGAGACTTTGCTGAAGTGGCTTATCAGCTTAAGGAGATTTTGGGCTGAGACAATGGGGTTTTCTAAATATACAATCATGTCATCTGCAAACAGGGACAATTTGACTTCTTCTTTTCCTAACTGAATACCCTTGATTTCTTTCTCTTGCCTGATTGCCCTAGCCAGAACTTCCAACACTATGTTGAATAGGAGTGGTGAGAGAGGGCATCCCTGTCTTGTGCCAGTTTTCAAAGGGAATTTTTCCAGTTTTTGCCCATTCAGTATGATATTGGCTGTGGGTTTGTCATAAATAGCTCTTATTATTTTGAGGTATGTTCCATCAATACCGAATTTATTGAGCGTTTTTAGCATGAAGGGCTGTTGAATTTTGTCAAAAGCCTTTTCTGCATCTATTGAGATAATCATGTGGTTCTTGTCTTTGGTTCTGTTTATATGCTGGATTATGTTTATTGATTTGCGAATGTTGAACCAGCCTTGCATCCCAAGGATGAAGCCCACTTGATCATGGTGGATAAGCTTTTTGATGTGTTGCTGAATCCAGTTTGCCAGTATTTTATTGAGGATTTTTGCATCGATGTTCATCAGGGATATTGGTCTAAAATTCTCTTTTTTTGTTGTGTCTCTGCCAGGCTTTGGTATCAGGATGATGTTGGCCTCATAAAATGAGTTAGGGAGGATTCCCTCTTTTTCTATTGAATGGAATAGTTTCAGAAGGAATGGTACCAGTTCCTCCTTGTACCTCTGGTAGATTTCAGCTGTGAATCCGTCTGGTCCTGGACTATTTTTAGTTGGTAGGCTATTAATTATTGCCTCAATTTCAGAGCCTGCTATTGGTCTATTCAGGGATTCAACTTCTTCCTGGTTTAGTCTTGGAAGAGTGTAAGTGTCCAGGAAATTTTCCATTTCTTCTAGATTTTCCAGTTTATTTGCGTAGAGGTGTTTATAGTATTCTCTGATGGTAGTTTGTATTTCTGTGGGGTCGGTGGTGATATCCCCTTTATCATTTTTAATTGCGTCAATTTGATTCTTCTCTCTTTTCTTCTTTATTAGTCTTGCTAGTGGTCTGTCAATTTTGTTGATCTTTTCAAAAAACCAACTCCTGGATTCGTTGATGTTTTGGAGGGTTTTTTGTGTCTCTATCTCCTTCAGTTCTGCTCTGATCTTAGTTATTTCTTGCCTTCTGCTAGCTTTCGAATGTGTTTGCTCTTGCTTCTCTAGTTCTTTTAATTGCGATGTTAGAGTGTCAATTTTAGATCTTTCCTGCTTTCTCTTGTGGGCATTTAGTGCTATAAATTTCCCTCTACACACTGCTTTAAATGTGTCCCAGAGATTCTGGTATGTTGTATCTTTGTTCTCATTGGTTTCAAAGAACATCTTTATTTCTGCCTTTATTTTGTTATGTACCCAGTAGTCATTCAGGAGCAGGTTGTTCAGTTTCCATGTAGTTGAGCGGTTTTGATTGAGTTTCTTAGTCCTGAGTTCTAGTTTGATTGCACTGTGGTCTGAGAGACAGTTTGTTATAATTTCTGTTCTTGTACATTTGCTGAGGAGTGCTTTACTTCCAATTATGTGGTCAATTTTGGAGTAAGTACGATGTGGTGCTGAGAAGAATGTATATTCTATTGATTTGGGGTGGAGAGTTCTATAGATGTCTATTAGGTCTACTTGCTGCAGAGATGAGTTCAATTCCTGGATATCCTTGTTAACTTTCTGTCTCGTTGATCTGTCTAATGTTGACAGTGGAGTGTTGAAGTCTCCCATTATTATTGTATGGGAGTCTAAGTCTCTTTGTAAGTCTCTAAGGACTTGCTTTATGAATCTGTGTGCTCCTGTATTGGGTGCATATATATTTAGGATAGTTAGCTCTTCCTGTTGAATTGATCCCTTTACCATTATGTAATGGCCTTCTTTGTCTTTGTCTCTGATGGGTCTTGACTTTTTACCCACTTTGCCAGTCTGTGTCTTTTAATTGGAGCATTTAGTCCATTTACATTTAAGGTTAATATTGTTATGTGTGAACTTGATCCTGCCATTATGATATTAACTGGTTATTTTGATCGTTAGTTGATGCAGTTTCTTCCTAGCCTCAATGGTCTTTACATTTTGGCATGTTTTTGCAATGGCTGGTACCGGTTGTTCCTTTCCATGTTTAGTGCTTCCTTCAGGGTCTCTTGTAAGGCAGGCCTGGTGGTGACAAAATCTCTAAGCATTTGCTTATCTGTAAAGGATTTTATTTCTCCTTCACTTATGAAACTTAGTTTGGCTGGATATGAAATTCTGGGTTGAAAATTCTTTTCTTTAAGAATGTGGAATATTGGCCCCCACTCTCTTCTGGCTTGTAGAGTTTCTGCCGAGAGATCTGCTGTTAGTCTGATGGGCTTCCCTTTGTGGGTAACCCGACCTTTCTCTCTGGCTGCCCTTAACATTTTTTCCTTCATTTCAACTTTGGTGAATCTGGCAATTATGTGTCTTGGAGTTGCTCTTCTCGAGGAGTATCTTTGTGGCATTCTCTGTATTTCCTGGATTTGAATGTTGGCCTGCCCTACTAGGTTGGGGAAGTTCTCCTGGATGATATCCTGAAGAGTGTTTTCCAACTTGGTTCCATTTTCCCCCTCACTTTCAGGCACCCCAATCAGACGTAGATTTGGTCTTTTTACATAATCCCATACTTCTTGCAGGCTTTGTTCATTTCTTTTTCTTCTTTTTTCTTTTGGTTTCTCTTCTCGCTTCATTTCATTCATTTGATCCTCAATCGCTGATACTCTTTCTTCCAGTTGATCGAGTCGGTTACTGAAGCTTGTGCATTTGTCATGTATTTTTCGTGTCATGGTTTTCATCTCTTTCATTTCGTTTATGACCTTCTCTGCATTAATTACTCTAGCCATCAATTCTTCCACTTTTTTTTCAAGATTTTTAGTTTCTTTGCGCTGGGTACGTAATTCCTCCTTTAGCTCTGAGAAATTTGATGGACTGAAGCCTTCTTCTCTCATCTCGTCAAAGTCATTCTCCTTCCAGCTTTGATCCGTTGCTGGCGATGAGCTGCGTTCCTTTGCCGGGGGAGATGCGCTCTTATTTTTTGAATTTCCAGCTTTTCTGCCCTGCTTTTTCCCCATCTTTGTGGTTTTATCTGCCTCTGGTCTTTGATGATGGTGATGTACTGATGGGGTTTTGGTGTAGGTGTCCTTCCTGTTTGATAGTTTTCCTTCTAACAGTCAGGACCCTCAGCTGTAGGTCTGTTGGAGATTGCTTGAGGTCCACTCCAGACCCTGTTTGCCTGGGTATCAGCAGCAGAGGCTGCAGAAGATAGAATATTTCTGAACAGCGAGTGTACCTGTCTGATTCTTGCTTAGGAGGCTTCCTCTCAGGGGTGTACTCCACCCTGTGAGGTGTGGGGTGTCAGACTGCCCCTAGTGGGGGATGTCTCCCAGTTAGGCTACTCAGGGGTCAGGGACCCACTTGAGCAGGGAGTCTGTCCCTTCTCAGATCTCAACCTCCGTGTTGGGAGATCCACTGCTCTCTTCAAAGCTGTCAGACAGAGTCATTTGCGTCTGCAGAGGTTTCTGCAGCTTTTGTTATTGTTTACTGTTTCCTGTCCCCAGAGGTGGAGTCTACAGAGACAGGCAGGTTTCCTTGAGCTGCTGTGAGCTCCACCCAGTTCGAGCTTCCCAGCAGCTTTGTTTGCCTACTTAAGCCTCAGCAATGGCGGGCGCCCCTCCCCCAGCCTCGCTGCTGCCTTGCCGGTAGATCACAGACTGCTGTGCTAGCAATGAGGGAGGCTCCGTGGGCGTGGGACCCACCCGGCCAGGTGTGGGATATGATCTCCTGGTGTGCCTGTTTGCTTGAAGCGCAGTATTGGGGTGGGAGTTACCCGATTTTCCAGGTGTTGTGTGTCTCAGTTCCCCTGGCTAGGAAAAGGGATTCCCTTCCCGCTTGCACTTCCCAGGTGAGGTGATGCCTCGCCCTGCTTCAGCTCTCGCTGGTCGGGCTGCAGCAGCTGACTAACACCGATCGTCCGGCACTCCCCAGTGAGATGAACCCAGTACCTCAGTTGAAAATGCAGAAATCACCGGTCTTCTGTGTCGCTCAAGCTGGGAGTTGGAGACTGGAGCTGTTCCTATTCGGCCATCTTGCTCCGCCGGCATCCTTTTCAAAAGGGTGCTGCCTCATTAAACCTAGTCCCAGTGCCAACAGGACAACAAACATTTGTTTATTGTGAGACTCTTAGAGTCTTTGGTGAAAATCAGTGTTATTAAATTTGATAGAATTATATTTAGAATTCATTAGAAATGCTTTGACTAGCCCTTTATCCACTAGAGGCAGTATAATAAAATCTTGGGTTTGTATTACACTGGCGCTCTCTGGGTCAAATACCAACTCCACCTCAAGGGCTATGGGACTGTCAACATATCGCTTCTTTACACCTCAGTTTACTCATATGTTACAGATTTTTCTGGACACAAATCTTAGGAAACAGTACAATGTATACATACAATAAACATGTATGACCCTCATTTTTAAAATATATGTATAGTATCCTAGGCACCTAGGCACGAATCAGTACTTATCAATCAAGTCATTCTAGTCATAGAGTGAATTTGTTGGACATGACTATTTTACTGAAGCTGTAACATGAATAAGTATATTTCAAAGTTTACAATTATAGTCACCTTAATTTGTAGACCTGGGGATCATGTTTCTAATGTTGTGCTCAGTGCTAGACATTTGGGGTTTGTGTATGTTCATGATGGAATATAAACCTAAGAGTAAATATAATAAATTTGGGACAGAAATTTTAATCCTTCAAATCATAGGATTAAAATCCTTCCAATTATAGGATAACTGTTTATAGCTAGATGTTTTTCATCTTTATTTTACTCAAATTGTATTTCCTGAACTAATTCTCCTTGGAGGGTGTGCAGCAGTTGAGTGCTAAGAGAACTGCAGGAACAATTAAAGTATAATTATTTATATTCAAGCATGAGCTCTTGTAAAGTGAATATTAAGTCCCCTTCTCAATATCAGTAGTCTTTGCATAGTTTAGTACTTGTAGTCAATAATCATCTAGGTAAGAGGCCAAGCACAAAGGCTCTGATATGGTATCCTAGCAGATAACTGGAAACTATTTGAAAAAAACCTCTGTTGTTTAAATTGCTATAAAAATAATTTTTAAGTCATGGCCCAATAATACAAGAATGCTTTCATAATCAATGAAAAATGAAGTGCCTAATAAAATTGTTAAATTTTATTTCTTTAAATTTCTTTAAATTTCTCAAAGTAAAATAAAAACAGGAAAAAACATTTCCTTCCTCCCACCCCTCCAGGGGCTGGTGGAGCGCCAGGGGGTTGGGAGGGCAAGCGAGGAGAGATGCAATGGGCAGGGCCCGTTTGGTGGTAAGAAATCAAGATCTAGTTCACAATGGCTTATCCAATGAAAAGGGAAATCATTGGATTCTCCTAACTGAAAAGTCAAAGCTGTGTGGCTTTAAGCACAACTAGACCCAATTATTAAAACACGCATCAAATCTATACCTTTTCAACTTTGGACATTGCTTTCCCCTATGGGCTTTCTTTTAAGATACACTTTCCCCAGTGTTACATTTTGCTTTGTATCCATGAATGTAAATATATTTTTAGCTTCCCAGTCTGGTTTTCCTGGGTTTGGCTTGAATCATCGCCTTTCTGTGAACCAATTCCTGTAATCCTAAGTATCTCCACTGGATCACATAACTAGGTTTAGAATTAGGAGGTGAAACCAAAGCCACCTAAATCACACTGCCTGAAAGTGAGAAATAGTTGGTCCTTCACATGTAAATAAGCACTTGCATTCCCCAGTAGAAGGGGAAAGCACTGTTGATCCAATAACAAGAAGTGTGGAGAAGAGGCGATTCTCAAATTGGAAATCTAATTATATATTTGCCCAGGCATCAGGGAAGGGAGGGTGGATTACAATCTCCTGCATATGTATGATTTTATATTTTGACCAGGTGGTTAGACAATCATCTGTTACGAGTGATTCTTAAATAATGACAACACGAACATAATTGTCATCATAATGCCACATTATATCCACAGGCCTTGGAACATAGAAGAATTATTGGTTATATTTGAAAGAATAATGCTTAGTCCACCCAAGGTATTGCACTTATAAATGATTTGTATTTTACACCATGATGTGGAACACTATGACTGAACATTTAAGGAGTGGAGAGTTATGTTCCTCTTCCTTGAGGGCAGAGTATCTACCTAAGATATTTGAAATTCTTCTGCATGGGAGAATCACTATTTCTCTTCCATTTATTTATTTATTCAATCATTTATTTACGTAAATATTGGCTTATGAATATTTATTTTATATTTTGATATGTCATCTAGTACTACTTTACTTTTACCTTCTTGCTCAAATTGTCCCAGCTTTGGCCATTAGAGGCTCTTTTAATTGCATCCTGTGTCACTTTGACATACTTTCATCATTTATTGTGTGTGTGTGTGTATGTGCATGTGTGTTTGTGTGCTTTGGGCACCTATCTTTCGACACTACAAGTGTTCCAGTGAAGGAGTAAAATTATTGGAGAATGGTATTAAAAACCAAAGTCTGGACACTAGGTGTGCTCATTGCTGCTGGGGTGTCATTATTTCCAGAGATGTTCAGTTAATAGAGCAGGAAATACAGATATATACTATCCTATGACTACATATATATAGTAAATGTTTCTACATATGACCATTGTATCTGTATTATACTAAATATGAGGTCATTTTGATGTCTTCAACTCTAATCCTTCATCAGAAATCATATGACTATCAGTGTGTGAATTTCTTTCTGGTCTACCTAGTTTGTTCTACAGATCTCTCTGTCTATTCTATGTCAATAAGACATTGCCTTGATTACTGTTTCTCTATAAAAAGTCTCTATATCAGGCATTAAAAACATTCCAACTGTGCTCATCTTCTTGATTTTGCTGGTTATTCTAAGGCTTTTGTCTTTCCATGAAAAATTTAGAATCAGTTTGTCAATATCTACCAAATAGCTTCCTTGGATTTTGATTAGAATTTTCTTGAATGTATAGATCAGCTGGGACAAATTGACATCTTAACAATGTTAAGTCTTCCAATTTGTGACCACAATATATCTTTTCATTTATTTAGATCTTTTTTTCTTTCATTACATTTCTGTAGTTTTCCACTTACCAACATTATGTATTTTCTTAGATTTATGGTGAAATATTTCATATTTTTGTGATATTGCTAATCTTATTTAAATTTTAAATTTCACTTGCTTATTGCTGGTATACAGAAAAGCAATTGACTTTTGCATAGTGATTGTGTGTTGTTTAACCTTGTGATACTTGCCTATTAGTTTTCTAATATATTAGAAAATGTATTAGAAAAATTAGAAAAATATGTATTATGAAACTAATATATTAGTTTCATATTAATATATTAGTTTCATAATATATAATGTTGAAGACAGCAGTTACAGGATTTGCTGATGGATTGATTGTTTTAAGACAAAGAAAATTCGAAGCTTTTGACTTGGATAAATGAGGTGGTGCTTATTACAATGGAAGAGAAAACCAGAATGGGAAGCTTAGGAAAGTACAATTTCAGAAATCCAGTATTGAGATACCAAATATTCAAGTGGAAATGTCAAGAAGCCTGGAGTTTATGAAAGGAATCTGGTTTAGAGATAGACATTTGTATTGACTGGCATGTGGGTATACATATATAAATTTTTTAAAAGTATACACATTCTCTATATATGTATATATAGTATAGTATATACATATAAAGTATATCCCATAGTTTAATATATATATGCTATATTACATATACAGAAAGAGTACTATACTATATATAGTAGTATTATACTGTATATATATTAAAGTTTATATATAGTGTATATATATGTATGTATACAGAGATTGAATGAGAAAATTTAGGTAATAAGAGAAGTTAGAAAACACCTATGTCATGGATTGAGGCCTGAAATATGTAAAAGTTTAAACAACTAGGAGAGGAGCAGAAATCATCAGAGGAGCTGAAAATGAGTTTCCAAATATGCAGATCCAGAATTAAAAGAGAGAAGGACCTCTAAAATCAAGTGAAAAGAGGGCTTCAATAAAAGGCAGTGACCAACTACATCTAATACGGCTGGTAAGACATTTATGCTCAGAGAAATGAGCATTGAATTTGGCAACACTGATTACCTTAACAAGAGCTATTTTACTGGAGCAATGGGGTAGAGGGGGAAGACGGAAGAACCTTCAAGAAAAATATTAAAAGGTACAACAAGGATGCAGTTTGACTCATTAAGAAAAATTTGTTATAAAGAGAAGCAGAGACATGTAGGGTAGATGCATTGTGCCTAAAGAAGGATGGTATTTTGACGTATGTAAATTGATGGAAATAATCTAGTGATTTGATGATACAGGAGAAAAAGAGAAGACACTTAAGATCATTTTGGTAAAATTAAGAAGGAATTGGATGGTATGTGACTAAAGGTGATTTGCAGTGAGGGGAACATCACATAAGCTCATATCATAGCAAAAAATGGTAAAACATATAGGTAGAGGCTCAGTACAGTAGGTAGAGATTTTTATGGTGTATGTGAATAATAAATATCAAATATACATTTAGATTATTTCATACACATAACTGTCATATCATTACCCTCTAAAAACATAAAAGGAAATCTAAATTCTATTTTATGCTGACAATGGAATTATACAACAATGCCTCTGCTTTCTTGCCTGTGTGACTTCATGAGCACATTGTATTATCTAAACATTTAGAAATAAGACACCAATAAGGATACATAG